>NC_091190.1:11723425-11868425 GCF_040958095.1 Procambarus clarkii | reverse complement strand
ATGTCCAACCCGCGCTTGAAACAATCAGAAAAAAGATACGTTGCTACCGTGTTATGGAGTATTGAAGCCAAGACTGCCGTGACACTTGCTGTTGTATACTGTGAAGGAACCAGAGACGGCCAGGCGCCGCTCTCACTTTATTCACAAGGGCGAAAATTCTTGCTAACTGGTAAGCCAAAGTTGCCATACTATACAGAATAAAGTTGCCGCACTGGATAAAATAGACTAAAGTTGTCATACTAGATGGAATAGACTGAAGTTGTTGTAGTAGTCAGGATAGACTAATGTTGCCATAGTCAGGGTAGACTAATGTTGCCATAGTCAGGATAGACTAATGTTGCCTTACTAGACAATAAATTGAAATTGCCAGACTGGTCAAGATTGACTAAAGTTGCCATATTGGTCAGAATATATTAGTCGCGATAAGACATCTCTGGCATTATAGACAATGTCAGAGTCCAAGACATTCACCAGTTGCCATACAAGAGAGGCCCGGGAGGTTCTGGAGGTTGCCAGTTGCCATACAAGAGAGGCCCGGGAGGTCCCGGGTCTTCAAGACTGTGCCGGCTGCCGCCAGGAGCCCCGACACGCCCAGGAATCTTTACAGTCCAATGTCTAGGGAAGAGGAATGTAATTAACTATTCCCCAAACTAGTTTGCGGTGCAGTACGACTGCTAAAATGTTTTTTTAATTAATGTTAGTTTTAATTTTCGGGATTTTGGGTAACTGTGCACCAGTCACCTTCAGACGCGGACATACATTTTGACATGCAGGCGATGAGTCACAATAACGTGGCTGAAGTATGTTGACCAGACCACACACTAGAAGTTGAAGGGACGACGACGTTTCGGTCCGTCCTGGACCGAAATCAATCGACTTGAGAATGGTCCAGGACGGACCGAAACGTCGTCGTCCCTTCAACTTCTAGTGTGTGGTTTGGTCAACATACATTTTGACAGTTCATTTCGAAAATCCTGATAGATCTTTGTGGTTGGTGGTACATTAATGATGATATTAACATGAATTTACCAGAGATCCACCATCTCCAGTGGTCTCGACGGGGACAGCAAGCCGACGGCTTGTCAACGGCCCCTCCATCTCGTTATTCCCTGTTTTCTAAGGATTCTTTTCTCAAAAATTTTTAAACAGGAGTAATTAATGGTTTTTGCATTTACGACTTCAGCGGGTAGGTGATGCCATGGGTTTATTAGCCTGTGGGTGAAATAGCATCTCCTGTTTTCAGTCCTACATTGAGACTCTGGAAACATACTGTAATGTACATGTTTGTTTCTACATGTGTGTGACCTGCCATTATGTGCAGCTGCTGTTGAACTTCCAGGAAGGCTGTTAGAAGTGCAATAGCGGTGCTCGGGCTCAGCTTGAAGGCAGTAGATGGCAAATTTTTGTCATTGTGTAAGAGAGAGAGAGAGAGAGAGAGAGAGAGAGAGAGAGAGAGAGAGAGAGAGAGAGAGAGAGAGAGAGAGAGAGAGAGTGAGAGTGAGAGTCGACTGTGGTCCTGCAGATAACAAAGAAATGAAGGAATTGGCCCACAAACCACGCAAGAGAATTGTTTCGTCTTCCTCCAATATTAGCTGTTATTAATTAAATGGCAGTTTTCCAAGGGTTCTGGACTCTGCAAGACGTGGTCTGGAACCTCCCGCCCTCCTTCCTTCCCTTCCTTCCTTCCCTCCTTCCTTTCCTCCTTCCTTCCCTCCAACCATCCATCCTCGCAAGAAGAAAACTGAAAACCCTGGGTTTTCGTGGGTTCCTTTGGTGATGGTCTAGCCAGAGTGGCGCTCTGACTGGTTGGTCTGGCAGGTCCGACCAGAGTGGCGCCCTGATTGGTTGGTCTGGCTGGTCCGGCCAGGGTGGCGCCCTGACTGGTTGGTCTGGCTGGTCCGGCCAGGGTGGCGCCCTGACTGGTTGGTCTGGCTGGTCCGGCCAGGGTGGCGTCCTGACTGGTTGGTCTGGCTGGTCCGGCCAGGGTGGCGCCCTGACTGGTTGGTCTGGCTGGTCCGGCCAGGGTGGCGCCCTGACTGGTCCGGCCAGAGTGGCGCCCTGACTGGTTGGTCTGGCTGGTCCGGCCAGGTTGGCGCCCTGACTGGTTGGTCTGACTGGTACCATCGGTGTGCTGGTCATTGTTACTCGTAGGTTACTTCACATGTTACCCATCTTGATGTGACTCATCGGTTGTGAGTCCAAGTCAGGTGTGATTCTTAGTTTTTGAGTCTTCGCCAGAGATTGTTGTACTTCACCCACAGTCAGAGATTGTAGGTAGCCTAAGGCCAGGAAGAGGTCACACTATATATATATATATATATATATATATATACATATATATATATATATATATATATATATATATATATATATATATATAAGCGTTAAACACTCAGGCTCAGACTTTTTAGTTACCTAAAACATTTCAAATTAGACGCTTGTTAAATCTCGGGAACGGGGTTGCCCGCTGACCAGCATTTAGTCTGCAGGAAGATCTGTTGTGTGCGGTGCTCCGGCTGTATCCGACTTTATCCTTATTTAATTGAATCAACGGTAATGGCTGGTAATAGATAAAATAATGGGAGCAGCGTATTATGAGATCTGCGTCTCCTATCCTGGTGAAGTAATAGATGTCTCTCCCCCTCCCAGTACAGGGTAATAAGAGATGTCTCCCCCGACCCTTCTCTCGTCCTAATAAGAGATATCTCGCCCCTCTCTCGTCCTAATAAGAGATATCTCTCCCCTCTCTCGTCCTAATAAGAGATATCTCTCCCCTCTCTCGTCCTAATAAGAGATATCTCTCCCCTCTCTCGTCTTAATAAGAGATATCTCTCCCCTCTCTCGTCCTAATAAGAGATATCTCTCCCCTCTCTCGTCCTAATAAGAGATATCTCTCCCCTCTCTCGTCCTAATAAGAGATATCTCTCCCCTCTCTCGTCCTAATAAGAGATATCTCCCCTCTCTCGTCCTAATAAGAGATATCTCTCCCCTCTCTCGTCCTAATAAGAGATATCTCTCCCCTCTCTCGTCCTAATAAGAGATATCTCTCCCCTCTCTCGTCCTAATAAGAGATATCTCTCCCCTCTCTCGTCCTAATAAGAGATATCTCTTCCCTCTCTCGTCCTAATAAGAGATATCTCCCCTCTCTCGGCCTAATAAGAGATATCTCCCCTCTCTCGTCCTAATAAGAGATATCTCTCCCCTCTCTCGTCCTAATAAGAGATATCTCTTCCCTCTCTCGTCCTAATAAGAGATATCTCTCCCCTCTCTCATCCCCCTGGCTCCTCCCCCCTTCCATCTCACTGCTTTAATGGATCGGCGGGAAATGTTTAGGAAAACTTGCATCCCATTATTTTACAAGGCGGCCCCATTAGTGGAGTTTTTACCCGTGGGTCTTAGTACACTTTTTACCTCTTAGGTCTGTAATGAGATTATGTATGTCTTGTAGACAAGACTGGTACAGTACCCAAGGGTATACCAGGTAGACAAGTCTGGTACAGTACCCAGGGGTATACCAGGTAGTCAAGACGGGTACAGTACCCAGGGGTATACCTTGTAGACAAGACGGGTACAGTAAGGGTATTGACACCTTTGGAACACTGCTATCGTAGTGACCCAACGACCCGGAGAGTAGTTGTGTTACTTATAAAGCCTCTCCATCTGAGCTAAACAAATTAAGAAACTAAAAAGTGTTCTATTCACAGGGAATAACCCCGTGTTGTTTTGATGAGCCACAGAGCTTGTCTCTTCCGGTTTAAGTCTTCATGTTGGAGAGTCGCGCTAAACATATATTTTTTACCCAAAGGTTAGATGAATATGGTGTTCATACGGCGCCAGTGCCGTTGTTACTGTACCCCAGGAAATAATTGATCAATCATTGCATATGACCAATTAGCGCTCTCCCCTAATTAGTGCATTCTTATTACCCCAAAAACCTCCAGTTAAAACAATATGTTGAGTGACAATAGGGTTTATGTACAAAATATATACTTTGTTAATTGTACTCACCTAATTGTGCTTGCGGGGGTTGAGCTTGCAAGCACAATTAGGTGAGTACACACCCAGTTTTACACAGTTTTAACACTCACACAGTTTGTGTGTGTGTGTGTGTGTGTGTGTGTGTGTGTGTGTGTGTGTGTGTGTGAGCGCCGCTCTTCCTGGCTCACGTTGTTAACTTGTCGTAAAAGGAGACAACTTCAAGTCAGCTGAAGGGTCACATTGTTTCCATTATGGAAAATAATTTTTAAGAATTTTCAACATTCAGAAAATGTAAATGGTAATGTGAAATTTGTATATAATATATAAACAGCCTAGGATTCCGCATTAGGGAAAATTATCTCGCCTAATACGTCGCATTTGTTACGGTATCTACAAATCCGTCAAGAATGCGACATTTTATTAAAAATTAAACCACTGCAGTATTGACGTTTTCTATACAATGGCCTAGATGTTACGTGGACCACTTAGGGTCGTACGTTTCTGGTCAGGGTAAACAGTTGCATTTTTTACGGATTGTCAGTTGGAGAGAACGACTTAGCATGATGGTACTCTTGTGGTAATTATATATTATAGTTTTTGGCTTAAAATTATGAATCTATTTGAATTTATTTAAATGAAATACTCAAGTTCCACTTGAGTATTTCATGCGCATACGCATATAATATGCGTATGCGCATCGTGAATGTGTTATTTTCCTCTGGTTTGTTTCTTTACATGAAAATGATTAATGTTGCATCAGAGTATTTGCTCCAGTATGATAAGCGCTATCAGGAGTTACCCTTGAAGGCGCTCGCAACTTTCAGGCTCCTCTGGAGATGTTTTTTGTGGGGAGTCTTGTGAGTGTGGTGGTGGAGTCTTGTGTGGTGGTGGTGGAGTCTTGTGTGGTGGTGGTGGTGGAGTCTTGTGTGGTGGTGGTGGTGGAGTCTTGTGTGGTGGTGGTGGAGTCTTGTGTGGTGGTGGTGGTGGAGTCTTGTGTGGTGGTGGTGGTGGAGTCTTGTGTGGTGGTGGTGGAGTCTTGTGTGTGTGGTGGTGGTGGAGTCTTGTGTGGTGGTGGTGGAGTCTTGTGTGTGTGGTGGTGGTGGAGTCTTGTGTGGTGGTGGTGGAGTCTTGTGTGTGTGGTGGTGGTGGAGTCTTGTGTGGTGGTGGTGGTGTCTTGTGTGGTGGTGGTGGTGTCTTGTGTGGTGGTGGTGGAGTCTTGTGTGGTGGTAGTGGTGTCTTGTGTGGTGGTGGTGGAGTCTTGTGTGGTGGTAGTGGTGTCTTGTGTGGTGGTGGTGGTGTCTTGTGTGGTGGTGGTGGTGTCTTGTGTGGTGGTAGTGGTGTCTTGTGTGGTGGTAGTGGTGTCTTGTGTGGTGGTGGTGGTGTCTTGTGTGGTGGTGGTGGTGTCTTGTGTGGTGGTGGTGGTGTCTTGTGTGGTGGTAGTGGTGTCTTGTGTGGTGGTGGTGGAGTCTTGTGTGGTGGTGGTGGAGTCTTGTGTGGTGCTGGTGGTGTCTTGTGTGGTGGTGGTGGAGTCTTGTGTGGTGGTGGTGGTGTCTTGTGTGGTGGTGGTGGTGTCTTGTGTGGTGGTGGTGGTGTTTTGTGTGGTGGTGGTGGAGTCTTGTGTGGTGGTGGTGGAGTCTTGTGTGTGTGGTGGTAGTGGAGTCTTGTGTGGTGGTGGTGGAGTCTTGTGTGGTGGTGGTGAAGTCTTGTGTGGTGGTGGTGGAGTCTTGTGTGGTGGTGGTGGTGTCTTGTGTGGTGGTGGTGAAGTCTTGTGTGGTGGTGGTGGTGTCTTGTGTGGTGGTGGTGGAGTCTTGTGTGGTGGTGGTGGTGTCTTGTGTGGTGGTGGTGGAGTCTTGTGTGGTGGTGGTGGTGTCTTGTGTGGTGGTGGTGAAGTCTTGTGTGGTGGTGGTGGAGTCTTGTGTGGTGGTGGTGAAGTCTTGTGTGGTGGTGGTGGTGTCTTGTGTGGTGGTGGTGGAGTCTTGTGTGGTGGTGGTGAAGTCTTGTGTGGTGGTGGTGGTGTCTTGTGTGGTGGTGGTGGTGTCTTGTGTGGTGGTGGTGGTGTCTTGTGTGGTGGTGGTGGAGTCTTGTGTGGTGGTGGTGAAGTCTTGTGTGGTGCTGGTGAAGTCTTGTGTGGTGGTGGTGAAGTCTTGTGTGGTGCTGGTGAAGTCTTGTGTGGTGGTGGCGAAGTCTTGTGTGGTGCTGGTGAAGTCTCATGGTGTACCAGGTGAGGGAGCAGGGTGATGGTGTTCCTAGTGAAGAAGCAGACCACATAACCTTCTAGGATAACTCTGCTCTTGTGCCTTCATAACATATCTCCTCTCACGGGCTCATCATCCCACACACCTGTAATAACACTTCCTCTGTTCCTAAATTCACTGCCGCCTCATATTAAACCACTACCTGGATAACAAATAAAACAGGATTAAAAGAATATGTTTTGGCTTGATGCGAGGGACTCTGAACCTACTTTATAAACCATGGGGACTTGTTGGGTGAAAGTGAAAGAAAGCATTTGTTTAATGAAGAATTGAAGGCGAGTAGATGGTCTGTGGCATCTACCTAGAGTGGAGTAGATGGCCCCTGATATCTACCTGGAGGAGGCTGACGTAAACAAGGAACTCTGGGTCGATGAACATGGCTACAGCTCCAAAATTGCCTCATTAGATACGGAAGTGTGAATGGTGTAATGGCCGGCTTACGGCAGCCATCCCAACACTCCTGGCCCCCACCTCGACGGCTGCACGGTGAAGACTGTATGTTTGCAGTGATGGTGGGTGGTGGTGATGGACCAGCCAGTGATGGTGGTGATGGACCAGCCAGTGATGGTGGTGATGGACCAGCCAGTGATGGTGGTGATGGACCAGCCAGTGATGGTGGTGATGGACCAGCCAGTGATGGTGGTGATGGACCAGCCAGTGATGGTGGTGATGGACCAGCCAGTGATGGTGGTGATGGACCAGCCAGTGATGGTGGTGATGTGTCAGCCGGTGATGGGCGTGGGGGGGGGGGGGGCGTGGTGATGGGGAGAAGCATGGGTGGTTGGGTTTTTAGGCAGTATTCAGAGATCGTTGGCCGCCATGTTGTCGCGTGTCCGCTCGCCCGCTCGTCTCTCCGAGTGTTCCTGGCACGGTCGTAAGCTGGTCTTACGACCCTCAGTTACGTTAAGCCTCGCGACGAACGGCGGAACTCCTTCCGTGTGTAGTTTTATCGACGCAGTGCCACTGTGGCCAGTTGATTGGTAGTTGAGAGGCGGGGCTAAAGAGCCGTAGCTCAACCCACCCAAATACAATGTAATACAGTACAAGCTCTGCTGTACTATAGCTAGTACACATACCCATAAATATGTTACAATAATTACGTCCTGGAGATGTGCTGGTCGTCCTGGGGGTGTGCTGGTCGTCCTGAGGGTGTGTTGGTCGTCCTGGGGGTGTGTTGGTCGTCCTGGGGATGTGCAGGTCGTCCTGGGGGTGTGCTGGTCGTCCTGGGGATGTGCTGGTCGTCCTGGGGATGTGCTGGTCGTCCTGGGGATGTGCTGGTCGTCCTGAGGGTGTGCTGGTCGTCCTGGGGGTGTGCTGGTCGTCCTGGGGATGTGTTGGTCGTCCTGGGGGTGTGCTGGTCGTCCTGGGGGTGTGTTGGTCTTCCTGGGGATGTGCTGGTCGTCCTGGGGATGTGCTGGTCGTCCTAGGGATGTGCTGATCGTCCTGGGGATGTGCTGGTCGTTCTGGGGATGTGCTGGTCGTTCTGGGTATGTGCTGGTCGTTCTGGGATGTGCTGGTCGTCCTGGGGATGTGCTGGTCGTACTGGGGGTGTGTTAATCGTCGTGGGGATGTGCTGGTCGTCCTGGGGGTGTGCTGGTCGTCCTGGGGGGTGTGTTGGTCGTCCTGGGGGTGAGTTGGTCGTCCTGGGGATGCGCTGGTCGTCCTGAGGATGTGTTGGTCGTCCTGGGGGTGTGCTGGTCGTCCTGGGGGTGTGCTGGTCGTCCTGGGGGGTGTGTTGGTCGTCCTGGGGGTGTGCAGGTCGTCCTGGGGGTGTGCTGGTCGTCCTGGGGGGTGTGTTGGTCGTCCTGGGGATGTGCTGGTCGTCCTGGGGGGTGTGTTGGTCGTCCTGGGGGTGTGCAGGTCGTCCTGGGGGTGTGCTGGTCGTCCTGGGGGGTGTGTTGGTCGTCCTGGGGGTGTGCAGGTCGTCCTGGGGGTGTGCTGGTCGTCCTGGGGGTGTGTTGGTCGTCCTGGGGGTGTGCTGGTCGTCCTGGGGATGTGCTGGTCGTCCTGGGGATGTGCTGGTCGTCCTGGGGATGTGCTGGTCGTCCTGGGGATGTGCTGGTCGTCCTGGGGGTGTGCTGGCCGTCCTTGGGGGTGTGCTGGTCGTCCTGGGGGTGTGCTGGTCGTCCTGGGGATGTGCTGGTCGTCCTGGGGTGTGCTGGCCGTCCTTGGGGGTGTGCTGGTCGTCCTGGGGGTGTGCTGGTCGTCATGGGGGTGTGCTGGTCGTCCTATGGGTGTGCTGGTCGTCCTGCGGTCATCCTTGGGGTGTGCTGGTCGTCCTGGGGATGTGCTGGTCGTCCTGGGGATGTGCTGGTCGTCCTGGGGTGTGCTGGTCGTCCTGGGGTCATCCTTGGGGGCGTGCTGGTCGTCCTGGGGGTGTGCTAGTCGTCCTGCGGTCATCCTTGGGGGTGTGCTGGTCGTCCTGGGGATGTGCTGGTCGTCCTGGGGTCATCCTTGGTGGTGTGCTGGTCGTACTTATTCTATAAGATCAACAATGCCAGCAATACGGTCATATTTAACCACACACACACACTAACACATATATACCGTATATATATATATATATATATATATATATATATATATATATATATATATATATATATATATATATATATATATATATATATATATATATATATATATATATACAAACACACACACACACACACACACACCAGTACCTCATCATCTGTGCTGGGGTCCACACATCTCTGGGAATGGGAAGATCCTTGGTGGTACCTCTCGCAGCATCTCTGTTGCTCCTCGTACAAATGTTGCCAGTTGAAACCCACATTTACTATTTCTCTTTGGAAGTCACTAAAATTCAGATGTAATGATTTGTTTAAAGATGAGGTTTAAATTTAAATTATAAGATAAATGTACTTTTATCGTTCACTAAACAATCACCATTTTGTGATGTGTTGGATAATTTTTTTATTATTAAGGCATCATGCTGGTGTGATGCCTATTATTCTTTAATATTTATTATTACATTGAAGGATGTTTTTGTGCTCTCCATATTGTAATTAATGGTATCCTTTCTTCATTACTGTGACTTACAGCTAAAAACATCCAAGCAAGCCAGTTGGATACAGATTTTTGGAATGATGCCGACTGCTTCGTAAGGTTATCCGTGCCAACTGCGCTGCCTGTGTACGAGTCACTCATCATCTACACAAAACTTTGTATATTTTCCATATATAATAATGCTTGCTGTATTTCAGACTAATATATGATATTGTCCTTCTTAATTGCACGTTAATATAGAAAGCCGTACTAAAAGAAACTTTAAAATTGGAAGAATTGTGTTATATTGTGGCCCTACTTGCGCGAGCGGAGGGAGTGTGGTGCGTTCATTGATCGGGTGAGTGGAGCTCCCTCCGCCAGTGACTGTACTCAGTGTGTTGTGTGCAGCCACGATCTGTGTCCCTCAATACTCACCCTCTAGTCTTGCCACTACTTCGTGGCTCGGTTTTATTTCGTGACGTTCATAGTAAACCGGCAAACTGTGGGCTTCCAGCGTATTCCCCCTGCCACCGCAGGTACCCCCCGCCGCCTACTATCCAGTAAGTATTCAACAATTTTGGAATCGCAATGCGTCAGAGTAGGCAGTCCGCCAGCCTGGCCACGGCCCTCTCCATACCCTGGCTTCACAGAAATAAAGCCCTCGATCCCAAGTTATGGAAAATGGCTAACTTGGAAATGTGCAGTGTTAATGAAGTTTACTTTTGCCGTTATAAATGCAAATAGTAATGGCAAAATTTGTTCTGGCAAAGACTCCGTGATGCGCACGAGCAGTTTGCGAGGTTTTTTGTTATATCTACCAGAGTAATAGTAACGGAATATATTGAGACAGTGTTCTCTGATGTTTACATGATCGCAGTGAAGCCACTAGATTTCCTGTGTGTTCCTAGTGAAGGAAGGTGGCGAGGTGCAGGCGCCTTGGTGCAACCCGACACGCCACTCGCCACATCCACATTCCTCTCCATTAACTTGTGGGTCGCCCTCTACACTTTCATGATGCATTTGGATAATACTATAAGTGACGTACAAAGATATTTGCTTCTGTGATAGAATTGGAAAATGTAAATGAGCTGCCAATGTTTACAAGTATGAGGAAAAAACCACGTCAGCAACCATGGAAATTACCATCCCAGTGATACTTTTGTAAAGGAACTTGTAGAATTACTTTGACAGACCAATAAATCTTGTGTAACTTGTTTAATGGTTGCAACCTTTACCCTGTCAAATTCGAGGCTAACCACTAATTTGCTATCGGGTACTGAGATTTTTGTTATATAGTTGTTACGATCGAATTTCAGCTATCGTATATATATTATTGTTTGTTTTATTTTACACAATATCTGACTATCTTAAACTACCGTGTAAGAAAGGGGCCGCGAGATCTTTGTGAACAGTAAAGTGATGTGTGCAGTATTGAACGCAAAACTTGTAGCGTGAGTACTGGCGGTGTGGCGAGGCGTGTTTGGTGGGGGCTGGAGAGGCGTGTTTGGTGGGGAAGGAGCTGGCGAAGAGTGGAGTGTTCGGTGGGGCTGGGGAGGCGTGTTTGGTGGGGCTGGCGAGGCGTGTTTGGTGGGGGCTGTGGAAGAGTATTTGGTGGGGGAGAAGCTGGGGAGGAGTGTTTGGTAGGGAAGGAGCTGGCGAGGCGTGTTTGGTGGGGCTGGGGCTGGCGAGGAGAGTGGTGGGACTCCCTGGGACCCACGCCACAGCCAGCACTCCACGCCGCGGGCCACACGCACCCACCCCTCCCGTCACACACCCTCCCTTGTCCTGCTCCGCTCGCCCGCCAAACCCTCCCGGCAGCTCCACTCCATGGCGTGTTTGTTCACAGTCAGGACTTGTGTGAGAGTTTGTGTATCAGATGCCTCTGTGGTAACCACAGCTACAGGATGATCGCTATCACCATTAATGTACATGATGTTGTCTAATCTAATATTAATTTATGCTGAATTGTATTTGTCTCTTGCATTTCGTCCTCGGCATGATAGCTAGACCGCGGGGAAGGTTAGGGCTACTGGATTGTGGTGCCCTGAGCCCTGACCTGTTGACCTGACCTCACCTCAGTGCCCCCAACCCACTTAGCGACCTACTCTTGGAACAGCATCCACGATGATAAATTGTCGGTATCCGCCACTTTTTCATGTTTCATTAGTGTGTTTTTCTTTATATTGTAATTATTAATTCGGTATCATTGTGGCCAAATTGAGTATTAAGGTTAATATTGATTTGATGGATCTTCATATCCAACAGATGCGACATCTGTTGGATATGAAGATCCATACCGCACAATTGTGTTGTAAATACTCGTAGGAAACTTACGCGACTGAACGTTCGTTTTTTTCAAGGTCGAAAGTTCGGCTTTGTGCTGTATTTCCTCCATTACAGTGGCAGATTAATAATTTATCAATAGTTGGTATAACAAATGATTTATATAACTAGGCCTATTCCAATCCCCATTCATATATATGTACATTCACCAGAATCTTTTCTTACGGTAATATTTATCATAAGTGTTCTTGCACATTGGGATCATGGTTACACTTACGTTATAATAAATACTTTTATGATGGCGTATCCAGCACCCATCCTGAGCATCCGTGAAGTCTTGTCAGCGAACACGGCACAGTAGCCTACTATGCCCACTGTCAGGCTTAGCCACCCGCCAGGCAGTAACTACTTTCACTACCCATGTAACCTGTGCTCTGCCTCTCGCTAGTACTCTACAACTTTTGAAAATCAACTACTTGAAAATCTACACCCCACCACCCACTGTCAATACTACCCCTACACCCCACCACCCACTGTCAATACTACCCCTACACTCACTGTCAATACTACCCCTACACTCACTGTCAATACTACCCCTACACTCACTGTCAATACTACCCCTACACTCACTGTCAATACTACCCCTACACCCACTGTCAATACTACCCCTACACCCACTGTCAATACTACCCCTACACCCCCCACCGTCAATACTACCCCTACACCCCACCACCCACTGTCAACACTACCCCTACATCCCACCACCCACTGTCTATGTTGCTAACTTTCACACATTAACTGGACTACCACTTACGGACTATACATACCCGTGGCACCTCTTGGGCGGCCTTATCTTCATCAATCAATTAACTGAACTATTGCATTCGTTTGAAGACGAATCTCATCCGATGTCTGAATTATTGAAATCTCAATTTGTATATCAATTCTTGAAGTCATAAATACACTTCAATTCGTTTAAAAGTTGAGGACATTGGTTTGTGCGACACTAAATATTGGCATTTGATATGTATCTATGAATCCTTGTACGGCTAAAAATTGACATGAAGATAATTACATTGCATGAAGATATAAATGATGCACTTAAGAGAATGAGGCGTCTTCATGCACCTGGAGTTGCACTGTACCTGGGGGAGATTTATGGGGGTGGTGCATTTATACGGATCTTCGGGTCACCTGAAAAATGTCCCCATCCCCCCCCCCCCCCCCCCCAAGTTACACATCTACGGCCCAAGTTCGGTGCTACAGTTGTACCAAAGACGGTTCTCAATTTCTTAGTTCATCATAAATTCTTCTTAAAGTTGTGTTATGCGATTTCTCTCTCCCTGTCAATCTTTTAGCTGTCGGTTAGTTTATATACCATTTGATCTGGTCAGCAACTGGATGGGTCAGACCACGACCACGCAACCCTTGACCTTTCAGTAAGTCCTGCATGGTTTGATATCAGTAATATTTATCTTGTCACTTTCCCCATTTAAGAATGTTAACTAAAACAAAAATGAAGCTTAAAGATGACCCGATGTCAAGAGTGGAGGCGCTCACAAGAGCCAGGGATGTAAAGGAAGAGGGTAGTTACAGCCGAACACTTCCTTTGGTCGGTGGGTTTCCGGCAGTTACCCCGGGCGGTGAGGTACCACTGGTGCGGAACAACGCAGCGCCCCCAACTCCATCCAATTCTTTCTCTGGGTTGTTAAGAAAGCAAAGCTGGGAAGTGCTTTAATGGTTATGAAGACAAGTGTGGATATTGTCAGGTCTCGTGCATAGGTTGACCTCGTCAGGCAAGCATGATTGACCGGTGTGAATCACGGGGTTTTAACTCCACTAACTGGCGACCAGCGTTCCAGACGCAACTAATTTTCCTCTTCCGTTGGTGTGCTGCTCTGGCTTCAGGAGCACCGCCTTCCTCCTGCCAATATCACCGCGCCAGCCCCACGCTGTTCTTCACTGTTCTTTGCTCCCGCCATATTTGTTATTGCTCGTCTCAAATGCCATGTTATTTATACATTGTGTGCATTTTTTAACTGTTACTCTTCCATTAAAATCCACTTAAATTTATCACAAATTAATTCAATCTTCAGTGTCTCAAGATTTGTCAAAAAGAATGGGTTGCTAATAGATATTTTAATTTAAAACTAATGCAGGTAATTCTTATGCGATTGTTTTTTGCCTTAATATTGCCGTGTGACTTTTGAAGGCTAGAATGAAATGTTTGGTGAAGGAGACATCGGGTTGCCCTCTCGCACAGAGCACAAGTTTGTTGTCGGGCAGTAACGATACGGCACCCCCCCCCCCCACCCCCAACAACACGCACGCACACCCGCACGCGCGCGCACACACCTGGACACAGGTGGAAACTGAGTACCCAAATGAGCCACAGGGACGTTAGAAAGAACTTTTTCAGTGTCAGAGTAGTTAACAGATGGAATGCATTAGGCAGTGATGTGGTGGAGGCTGACTCCATACACAGTTTCAAATGTAGATATGATAGAGCCCAGTAGGCTCAGGAATCTGTACACCAGTTGATTGACAGTTGAGAGGCGGGACCAAAAAGCCAAAGCTCAACCCCCGCAAGCACAAATAGGTGAGTACACACACACACAATCAGGCAAGAAAGAGAGGGGGTGGGCAGACTGCATATTTTTGGATTGCCAGAAAGCCTTTGACACAGTACCACACAAGAGGCTAGCGAAAAAGTTGGAGATGCAGGCTGGAGTGAAAGGGAAGGTACTCCACTGGATAAAGGAGTGCCTAAGCAACAGAAGACAACGAGTCACTGCGAGGGGTGAGGTCTCCGATTGGCGAGACGTCACAAGTGGAGTCCCGCAGGGGTCAGTCCTTGGACCTATACTGTTTCTAATATATGTAGATGATCTCCCAGAGGGTGTAGACTCGTTTCTCTCAATGTTTGCCGATGATGCAAAAATTATGAGGAGGATTGAAACAGAGGATGATAGTAGGAGGCTACAAGATGACCTAGACAAACTGAATGATTGGTCCAACAAATGGTTGCTAAAGTTCAACCCAAGTAAATGCAAAGTAATGAAACCAGGCGGCCAGACACAGGATACAGAATAGGAGATGAAGTACTTGATGAAACGGACAGAGAAAAAGATCTAGGAGTTGATATCACACCAAACCTGTCTCCTGAAGCCCACATAAAATGAATAACGTCTGCGGCATATGCGAGGCTGGCTAACATCAGAACAACCTTCAGGAACCTGTGTACGGAATCATTCAGAATATTGTACACCATATGTGAGACCAATCTGGATTATGCGGCCCCAGCATGGAGCCCGTACCTTGTTAAGCACAAGACGAAGCTGGAAAAAGTTCAAAGGTATGCCACTAGACTAGTTCCGGAACTAAGAGGCAGGAGTTACGAGGAAAGGCTGCAGGGAAATGCACCTTACGACACGAAGACAGAAGAGTAAGGGGAGATATGATCACTACTTACAAAATCCTCAGGGAAATAGACAGGGTAGACAAGGATAAACTATTCAACACTAGTGGTACGCGAACAAGGGGTACACAGGTGGAAACTTGAGTACCCAAATGAGTCACATGGACGTTAGAACGAACTTTTTCAGTGTCAAACAGGTGGAATGCATTAGGCAGTGACGTGGTGGAGGCTGACTCCATACAGTTTTAAATGTAGATATGATAGAGCCCAGTAGGCTCAGGAATCTGTACACCAGTTTATTAACAGTTGAGAGGAGGGACCAAAGAACCAAAGTTAAACCCCCGCAAGCACAAATAGGTAAGCGCGCACACACGCCTGGACACGCATGTCCCCCCCCCACGCGCGCGCATGCCCCCCCCCCACACGCGCGCATGCCCCCCCACACGCGCGCATGCCCCCCCACACGCGCGCATGCCCCCCCCCACACGCGCGCATGCCCCCCCCACACGCGCGCATGCCCCCCCCCCACACGCGCGCATGCCCCCCCCACACACGCGCGCATGCCCCCCCCACACACGCGCGCATGCCCCCCACACACACGCGCGCATGCCCCCCACACACACGCGCGCATGCCCCCCACACACGCGCGCGCATGCCCCCCCCACACACGCGCGCGCATGCCCCCCCCCCCACACGCGCGCATGCCCCCCCCCACACGCGCGCATGCCCCCCCCCCACACACGCGCGCATGCCCCCCCCACACACGCGCGCATGCCCCCCCCACACGCGCGCGCATGCCCCCCCCACACACGCGCGCGCATGCCCCCCCCCACACGCGCGCATGCCCCCCCCCCCCACACACGCGCGCATGCCCCCCCCCCACACACGCGCGCATGCCCCCCCCCCCACACACGCGCGCATGCCCCCCCCCACACACGCGCGCGCATGCCCCCCCCCACACGCGCGCATGCCCCCCCCCCACACACGCGCGCATGCCCCCCCCCACACACGCGCGCATGCCCCCCCCCACACACGCGCGCATGCCCCCCCACACACACGCGCGCATGCCCCCCCCCCCCACACGCGCGCATGCCCCCCCCCCCACACGCGCGCATGCCCCCCCCCCACACGCGCGCATGCCCCCCCCCCCACACGCGCGCATGCCCCCCCCCCACACGCGCGCGCATGCCCCCCCCACACACGCGCGCATGCCCCCCCCACACACGCGCGCATGCCCCCCCCCCCCACACACGCGCGCATGCCCCCCCCCACACGCGCGCATGCCCCCCCCCCACACGCGCGCATCCCCCCCCCCCACACGCGCGCATGCCCCCCCCCCACACACGCGCGCATGCCCCCCCCCACACACGCGCGCATGCCCCCCCCCACACACGCGCGCATGCCCCCCCCCACACACGCGCGCACGCCCCCCCCCACACGCGCGCACGCCCCCCCCACACGCGCGCATGCCCCCCCCCCACACGCGCGCATGCCCCCCCCCCCACACGCGCGCATGCCCCCCCCACACGCGCGCATGCCCCCCCCACACACGCGCATGCCCCCCCCCCACACGCACGCATGCCCCCCCCCCCACACGCGCGCATGCCCCCCCCCCACACGCGCGCGCATGCCCCCCCCCCACACGCGCGCGCATGCCCCCCCCCCACACGCGCGCGCATGCCCCCCCCACACACGCGCGCGCATGCCCCCCCCCACACGCGCGCATGCCCCCCCCACACGCGCGCATGCCCCCCCCACACGCGCGCATGCCCCCCCCACACGCGCGCATGCCCCCCCCACACGCGCGCATGCCCCCCCACACGCGCGCATGCCGCCGCCCCCCCCCCCACACGCGCGCATGCCGCCGCCCCCCCCACACGCGCGCATGCCGGCCCCCCCCACACGCGCGCATGCCGGCCCCCCCCACACGCGCGCATGCCGGCCCCCCCCCACACGCGCGCATGCCGGCCGCCCCCCCACACGCGCACATGCCGCCCCCCCCACACGCGCGCATGCCGCCCTCCCCCCACACGCGCGCATGCCGCCCTCCCCCCACACGCGCGCATGCCGCCCTCCCCCCACACGCGCGCATGCCGCCCTCCCCCCACACGCGCGCATGCCGCGCCCCCCCACGCGCATGCCGCCCCCCCCACACGCGCGCATGCCGCCCCCCCCACGCGCGCGCATGCCGCCCCCCCCCACGCGCGCGCATGCCGCCCCCCCCCCCCACGCGCGCACGCCGCCCCCCCCCCCCCCACGCGCGCACGCCCCCCCCCCCCCCCACGCTCGCACGCCGCCCCCCCCCCCCACGCGCGCATGCCGCCCCCCCCGGCGCACACGCGCGCCCGCGCCCCCCCCCCCACACACGTGAAATGTTTGATATTAGGCTATGGATTATTTAAATAAACTAAGTCAATGATTCCATTTAGGCCTAATGTAACATGTTTTCAATCTTGAGGTGGACACCCCATAGTTAAACTAATGTAATAAACTAGTTGGGTGATCGTGCTGTAATGACAATTTTCAGCGCATTGCTGATCTGTGGTATTATTAGCAAACAGCTCCATACTCAGATTTATTTTGAGAAAATTATTGTTTTAAATTTAATTTTTAATAAGTAAAAACTCTAGCTTAAGAACAGGAGATAATGACTAGCTTTAGGTATATTGACTTAAATATATGTTGTATACTTGTGGCAGCGTAGTAGATAATTATTATTTCTAGCTTGTTAGAGCAAAGGTCTCGCTTTACGCAGGTCGGTGCTCAATCCCTGTGCTTCCAAGTGGTTGGGTACAATTCCTCCCCCCCCCCCTTTCCCATCCCATGTTGCGATTCAACTCAGTCTATGGTTGAACACTGTTGGAATTGTTAAGAATGATGTCCTTATCCTGCTCCCTCCCAAGTGCTATAGTCGTAATGGCTTGGCGTGCTCTCCTGATAATTTCTGTTCCCTACCTGGAAGTGTTTCTGGTGGTTTGGGTCGAGAGATTAAAGGGTATTGCCTTCACGGAATCTCTGCTTAGAAAATTTAGCCATTACAGGAACTGTTTATCGTGGTAGTTTTTCGGTGATGCTGTACACAAGGTAACTTTTACAAAATTGAGAAATGTGTTGAGATCTGGTGTGGGCATCCTGTCTGTGTAGGGTAATGGGGGTAAACAATTCAAGGGAAAGGGGAGGTTGGTCACCGCGGCTCCACCGCGCCACGGTCGATAACAACTGCTGTTCGCGGGGCATCTGAACCTCATGGTGCAAGGATGCATCAGTCTTATGCAATTCAGGTGCCCCTTTAAGGTTAATATCAGCTCAACTCTGAGCGCCCACCGTAGCCCAACCTGGCTGTGGTGTATATGTGGGCCAGCCACCGGCTCCAAGCACCAGCCTGGGTGGTGGCTGTTGGGAGCCGGTGGCTGAGCGGACAGAACACTGGACGCGTGATCATGTAGTCCCGGGTTCGATCCCGGGCGCCGGCGAGAAACAATGGGCAGTTTCTTTCATCCTGATGCCCCTGTTACCTAGCAGTAAATATGTACCTGGGTGTTAGTTAGCTTAGGGAGCCGGTCGGCCGAGCGGACAGCACGTGGGACTTGTGGTCCTGGGTTCGATCCCAGGCGCTGGCGAGAAAGAATGGGCAGAGTTTCTTTCACCCTATGCCCCTGTTACCTAGCAGTAAAATAGGTACTTGGGTGTTAGCTGTCACGGGCTGCTTCCTGGGGGTGGAGGCCTGGCCGAGGACCGGGCCACGGGGACACTAAAGCCCCGAAATCATCTCAAGATAGCCTGCTTGATACCTGCTTCATGGGGTTCTGGGAGTTCTTCTACTCCCCAAGCCTGGCCTCGGACCGGGCTTGGGGAGTAGAATAACTCTCAGAACCGCATCAAGCAGGTATCAAGCAAGCAGGTTAAACCGGCATCTAACCTATGTAATGCTATACGATATGAAAGAAATGGCGGTGAGCTATATCAATAACAATGC
Organism: Procambarus clarkii; assembly: GCF_040958095.1. Taxonomy (NCBI): domain Eukaryota; kingdom Metazoa; phylum Arthropoda; class Malacostraca; order Decapoda; family Cambaridae; genus Procambarus; species Procambarus clarkii. The sequence goes on along the minus strand of NC_091190.1, from coordinate 11,849,506 downwards.
GCAATACGTGAATAAGGACACATTTTTGGTAACAGCGACAGGTATAGGTTGCAGGTGGCTGGATGTCTGTCCAGGGCAATTATTAAGTTATTGTAATTTTTATCTTCGTTACAGAATTTACTTAAGCGTAAAGAATTTTTTTTTGACGAAATAATCCTCTACGAATTGTAACATTAATATAATGGTGGAAAAAAGTTGGATCTTTAAATATAATTTTGGTTATAAGGCTACAAGATTATATTTGTATAAAGTTGTGACGATTCAATAATCACTAGAAGACACGTCACAATCATTAGTCTATTTCATAAGACACTAAACATTTCGGACGCATCCTGGTAACTAAGTTAGCATTTGGTACTGGCCAACAGGATAATGGCGCGAGGTAAGAATGCAGTAACACTGAAACGCTAACCTGTCTGCTTTTGTCGAATTCATCCCTAAATATTGCAGTACCTTTATTTAATTAAGACAGTGCTGCTTCGCGAAGGAAATTTAATCATGTTAACGTCAAGTGCTAGTGATTTATACGTCAAATTTGTGCGCTTTTACCGTACTACTGTATTAAGCGTGCAAACCAATTGATCCATCATAGATACTGATGCACCTTCCGGTTATCTTGAGATGATTTCGGGGCTTTAGTGTCCCCGCGGCCCGGTCCTCGACCAGGCCACCCCCAGGAAGCAGCCCGTGACAGCTGACTAACACCCAGGTACCTATTTTACTGCTAGGTAACAGGGGCATAGGGTGAAAGAAACTCTGCCCATTCTTTCTCGCCGGCGCCCAGGATCGAACCCGGGACCACAGGATCACAAGTCCAGCGTGCTGTCCACTCGGCCGACCGGCTCACCTTAGATAGAAAAAGCACACTTTTTCAATATCCGTATATCCATCAAACTCACTATAATTATACTAATTCGTCCATAGCCTACAAATATAGGTACACTTCGTGTGAGGCCGGATTACCGAGCCCATATACAGAAAGATCCCTTGCTTAATATTTTGTTGGGGTTCATTCAGACAATGTATCTAATGCAAATAACTGGGCTTCATACAACAGATAGCTTCTTTTGCGCCTGAGAAAAGTGTAAAAAGATTTAATCTAACTTTTGAAACAGGGTGTTGACATTAATGTAAGGAAGCAGTCTGCACTTGATAATTTGCTGACAGCACCCAGGAAGGGACGTGGCCAGTGTCTCCCTCAGCATAACTCAGGCATGCTCGCGTTCTAAGGCTATCTGCCATTATTTTGTAACTTATTTCATTTACATCACTCAGTAAGACATTGGAACCCATGTATTTCTATTTACCGAAATATGAGATTTAACTCTTGATATTTTTTAATGCGAAAATTGCCCGATTATATAATGTACATATGTTGTATTTAAAAAAAAGTAAATTAGGCTGTCTCCACTTTGGGGTGTACTCAATGTGCGTCTCTTTCAAATTAATATTTAAATGTCTCAATAGCGCGTGGCTTCCTAGCTGTTGGCGCTTGAAGCTGAGGAAGTTAAGGTTGTCTGATTTAGTTAAGTAGAAACATGTACAGGCAGACTGCAAAGAACGCTATCGCCACTGTTGTACATGAGGGCATTGTGTTGATGAAAAAAAAAGAAAAAATAAATTAAAAGGCTAACGGGAGGTAGAAAGGAGTTCTGGGTAAATTTACTAACGTACCACCAGCGGAAGATAGAAACATGCATGTATTGATTTATAATCCATGCAGATAAACACACAAGCAAACGTATAAAAGTTAGGCTATACACCAAAGAACTTGCTGTATAGCCTAACAAATAAATGTGTGAGGTAAAGTTTTTCGGACGGTGTAGGAAACATCTGCTCACACCGGATACCGGAAACATCATTTGATATCATGTAGCAGGAAACCCATTTAAATGTATTAAATGTTTATCGTGTACCTATTTTATGGAAATGCTGTGTCGTTGTTTCTGTACTCTACCCACGACAAGGCCACAGTTGCTACTCTTGGGACAGGGACCAGAATAGTGCAATTCTGGCACATTGAATTTCGGCATTATCACATACTGTACCAAATACGACGGAGGAGTATCTCAGTTTGGCTGGATTATTTAACCACTTAGTCTTGTTATGGTTATACCATACTGAAGACGACTGCTAAAACTAGAGCTGAAACGTAATTGAAAGCTTAACACGCGTCATTATTAGTTTATATAATTTTTACTTCATGTCCAACGGTTCATTCATTACCGGATGGCTCTGAATACAATATTTTGTGTGTAAGATTTTAAATAATCCGTTTCTGAAGTTAAGGGGGCATATCAATGTAAAATTAAAAGTGGTTCAATTTGCTTATAAATTTTTTTATGAAATGGTTATAGAATGGGCTGCAGCTGGTCCAAGTTTCATCATCACACCCTAAACAGAAAAGGAGAAAAAAAATAAACAACGAATTATGCAACGAATTTTCAATAGTTTCAGGGAACACATGTGTCAACTAAAATCATTTCTATAACACTCAGATATTAAATAAACCACATAATAAAGGATTCTAGTGATCAGTTTTATCAAAAAAGTGTTTAGTGCAATAATATAATTTTTCAAAGTTACCCTTCTAAAAAAATATGCAATATATGATATTTATAAATTTATATAAAATCAACAAATAGACTTTGGACTAAAATGTCTACTAGATTCTGTAAAAGCACAAACGCTACATATAAGGTGTAATTTGCATGTAAATTGACTAATAAATGAAAGCTCTGAAGTAATTTGAAGGTGTAAATTACTTTCCAGAGTAAAATAAAGATCCAAGTTCGGCCACCTGTAGCTGAGCTTGACTTCGACAGATTTCGTTCATAATTGGCACCCTTGCAGATAGGCATCCATTGAGCAAGGTGTGCAAGTTTCATGCAAATCCCTTGATAACAAACGAGAAAAAATATTGGCCACAAAAAAAAAAGAAAAAGAAAAAAAAATTAAATATAAATATAATGCACATACATATTACAATTATTACAAGAGTTTGTGCTTCTACAGCACATAGTAGACATTTTAGTTGACACATGTGTTCCCTGAGATTATTTGAGAATGTTGAACATTCGTTGCATAATACGTTGTGTATTTTTTTTCTCCTTTTCTGTTTAGGGTGTGATGGTGAAACTTGGACCAGTTGCAGCCCTTTCTATAACCATTTCATAAAAAAATTTATAAGCAAATTGAACAACTTTTAATTTATAACGATTTAGAATGATATGCCCCCTTAATTTAGTATGTGTATTTTGAAATTACTGTAGTCATGCATGGACGTTATAGACTTCATTGGTGACAAGTAAGGTTCACCGGGTTCATTAGCGACTTTAGTAAAAATTTTGAATTTTTCCAAGACAAGTTGTACAGTATATATAAGTGATATTGTATTGGAGGGCGACATCCTTAATGGGATAAAGGGAAGGTTATCGGTGCTTTGACCTGATTAATTTATTGTTCATGTTCTGTACATAATCTACAAACAGGAACAAACGGCAACATAATGCAGTTCTTTGTAGATAATCATAAGGTTTTCAGCCAGCGAAGTTGAAACAAGAGGCAGCTAGATCTTATACTACATACAATACAGTATCAAGTAAATAATTAATTACCATGATTAGGATATAAGTAGGCTCTAGGATACTAGGATATAAGTCATTGTTACTAAAAACAAGTAGACCTTAGGATACTAGTAATTATATCTAGAAGAATTAGTAATGTAACTTTATTGTTCCTGGGTGGGGTTCTGGGAGTACTTCTACTCTCCAAGCCCAGCCCCTTGGATATCCTTCAACATTAACTTGCTCTTGTGAAACCCTACTTTGGTTATGCAGTACAGTTCTAATGCTCTAGAACGTCTGCTAATTCACTTGACAGAATATTGAGGAGGATAATCAAGTTAATCCCGTGCATTGTGAACCTTCCTTGTTGAAGGCACGCGTCAAGGTGCAGCACGGTTGACGTACTCGTCGAGTTATACTTGAGTGATGAGCTACAGCTCCTGGGGTCCTGCCTCTCCTCTTAATTGACGGGTGTGTCGTTTCCAGATCCAATTGGGCTGTCATATCTACATTTAATGCTATGAATGAAGATTACCTCTGCCATTTCTAAATGCATTACATTTGTTCAGTACCTTTGAGTTTAAAAAAATTATTCGTCTGTGGCACATTTGGGTACTTCAATCTTTGCCCTCTTGTTTGTGTTCACTATCCATGCTAAACAGTCTCCCAATCTGCTGTGTCTATCCCCCTGAGTATTTTGTGTGGTGATTGTGGTTCAGTATATACAGTATGTGTGTCTCCCACGTGTCAAGAATTTTGCAGTTTCCTATATTTTATATCATTTCTCCTCCCTTTTACCCTCTTTTTATACTGAGTATATAATATATAAACTTTTCATTAGGAATAGTTACGGGCTATTCATGCAGTTTGTGAATAAATAAATACATACATACATACATACATACATACATACATACATACATACAGTATCGTGCATTGTAACCTAAACGGCCCATTGATGAACCTGTAGCTTAAGGCCTACACAGTCATCACCCAACCATGTTTGACAATTAGAATAGGTTTTAAATAATTTTCTAGTTTTTAAGACTTCAGAACAGCCGAAATAATGATATTCATTGTTCTTACATTGTCTTTTCTATTTGCAGGTATGTATCCAGTGTTTACCTTCTTGGTATCATTGTAGCCTTTTGTGAGTATAGTATTATTTTTCTGGAATGTACCATTTTTATGGGGGACCACTGGGCTGTAGTGGACATGTGGGCCTGCAAGCTGCTCCAAGCAACAAACTGTTGGACCAAGCTCTCACGGGTCAAGCGTAGGGCCAAGCTAGGGGTGTAAAAGAACTCTTAAGAGCCCTCTCCAGGCAAGATCCAGGTAAGACTATGCAGGGGTTAGGAGGATAATACAAGAGCAGTCAATGTATGTAAAGGTAAATGATGCTATACTCAAAAAGGAGCTAATCTATTCATCATATATTCCCCACTATCATGTAAAATTAGTATATTTATACTTCAGTTTCTTCCCGCATGCTGATTCCGCCTAGACTTATTCCCCATCGCATTTTATATATTAGACCCGCTGTTTCTCATGTCTTTATTTTTCCATCTACTATCAAATTCACTTCAACCCACTTTTCTTCACTATAGGATAAGCATGCATTGATTTAATATTAATAAATAAATTGAATGCAGTACAAACTCATTGTAACTTAGGACTTTGCAAATTTTGCACTTTCTTCCATTAATCATTTGGCTGCAAGGATGCTCTTGATGGGAAGAAAGTCATAACTCAGTCCAGGAAAAACACTTGCCCACTTGTATGGAAAACTTCTCTATACAGTAAGTATTTACCAAAGATATACAGTATAAGTATTTATCAAAGATATACAGTATAAGTATTTATCAGATATACAGTATAAGTATTTACCAAAGATATACAGTATAAGTATTTACCAAAGATATACAGTATAAGTATTTACCAAAGATATACAATACAGTCGTGTTGCAAGTTGTAATGTTTTAAATGATCATCCTGGTACATGCTGTCAGTGGCATTACATCCATATTACTTATCACCCCACCAGTCGTCAGCATATTTTCCTAAAATTACTCTATTAAATGTTTTTTATTTGCATAATTATTAATTAATATAGGTGCTTGGTGCTATAATTAACCTAATATTAATATAGGCAAGTCGTACTGAAAGTTCAAAATTTTGTGGCCTTGTATAACGCATACGATCGAAATACGACGATTTTTGTAAGAGGACGGGTTGTTGTGGCACCACTATCTATAACCACATTGGGTGGTTATAGATAGGAGCTGCCTCGTATGGGCCAATAGGCCTTCTGCAGTTGCCTTTGTTCTTATGTCCACTACGGCTCTCCAGGCCCCGTCTAGGGCCAGGCTAGGTTTGTGATAATTTGATCCAAAAGGCTGTTGCTTAGAGACCCACTATAACCCTTTTCCCCCAGCACCAGGTACAGTATTGTATTATTTTGACCTCGCTCGTGAATCACTGCATATATCAATATATGCAGTGATATATACTATATTTAACCATCATGGGCGACAATACACATCCATGGCATAGTTCTCGTATATACTGTATTAACACTACTCTAGCGTTTCAAAATGGGTGTCTATTTTTTTCGGTCCAAAGTGACCCACTTCTTTGACCACTTGCTCAACAATAGATATTGTTGAGATATCCGCCCGAAACGCTGCGCGTACTAGTGACTTTACAAGATTGTAATTACCATATTAAGTATCCTCACAATCCCAATGTACCTTCTTGCATATATAAATAAATAAATAATTAAATATCGAGGTCATATTGTATCCGGTTTCGGTTTGCGAACCTATGAATATATAGATGGTCAAGGCATTGAGATTTCACACAAACTAATTGCGTACTAGAGATGTGTTTATTATTACGGAGAGGCGAATTAAATGGAATGTGGCATGACGTCACTTAGGATGACAGTCATGCCACCTGCGTCACGACTAAAGGGTTCCAGAACAGCATAAAAGTTACTTTAGTTTCAACACTTGAGCTTTGATTTTCCCACTTTAATTTTAATATCGTGAGTTGTTACTTTTAGTACACAAGTGAGTTTAGTGAGTTGTTTAGTACAAATCCTCCTCCCTTGTGGATTTGTTCATTTGTTATTTTTAGCTTTTAATTTTTGTATCAGTGGGAGAAATACATCACAGCCATTTCGTACTGTGCGGGTTTTGATGTCAGAGAGATTGGGCTTGTATTAACGTCACACTGAGGCCGCGATTGTTGCTATTGTGTTAGGCCTTATCGCTAACCAAATATACCCCAGTTGCTTTTTTTGCAGGAATGTGTGCATGCATGCGCTAAAATATACACTCACGCGCGTGTCTCGTGGCCTTTGTTGGTTTTGCAATCATGGCACTTGTGCTCGGCATCTGGCGACTGTGGGCCTGTTGTAGCCTACTTGAGAGGTGCAGGTGTGTGGCGTCTGGTGCTCGTGACACACCGCACTAAAGTATTCCCCGCTCTCCAACACCGCTACACTTCACCAGAAATATCGTAATTTCGTCTATATTTGACTGCCGAAGAGTATCGGATTTTTTTTACAGATAATGAATCCTTGGATTATGGTTTGACTTTAGTAGGATTATAGCCTTTGCGCGATTTTTAATGTAATTTGGCTAAACGTCAGGTGTAAACTTAACGCTACGCGCGATTCTGCATCGATTGTGTAGTTAGGGTGTAGTTTATTGTGGAGGCTAAAGCTTTTGTGTTTTATGATAGTTGTGTGTGGTGTTTGGCGTACATTTAGCAGCACGAGCCCCACTTTTCGCTCCACTCTGTCTAGTCCCAGTACTCTCCTTCCCTCCACGCTTTCCTCCCCATTCCATATACACGTAACCCCACAATTCCTAACCCCTCAACTCTTCTTCCCCTCCTGTTTTTCTGATCCCTTTCCCGCCCCTCTCGTCTCCAAAAACAAGCACGGTGCTTCATTTGGAACCCCGACAACACAGCTACCGCTGCACTACTCTCACCTCTACAGTGATGCTCGCAGAATCTACTTTATTGCCCATGTTTCCCTGAGGAATATTACTGTAGACTTTCGAGGCAAACGGTTTTAATGGCAAAATGTTTCTCCATGTTATTGATTACCTGAGCTTCATTTGTCTTGCCATTCTTTATTTATCCTGAGGTTCAGCTATGTTCTGATGGGTTGCTGTTAAAAAAATTGTATTGTGCGTGTTTCTTGTGGTGAGAGGGAAGTTGGTAGTAGGGTGGAGGCTGGCGGGGGACGGGTGGAGGCTGGCGGGGGACGGGTGGAGGCTGGCGGGGGACGGGTGGAGGCGGGCGGGGGACGGGTGGAGGCGGGCGGGGGACGGGTGGAGGCTGGCGGGGGAGGGGTGGAGGCTGGCGGGGGACGGGTGGGGGCGGGCGGGGACGGGGTGGATGTTGGAAATGCCTGTCGGGTTTCCTCAGCTGCTGGCGCCTTGGCACCCGCTCCGCCAGGCCTGAGTCACCCCACATGTGCTACTGGCGGCGCTGCCGTTACTCTGTGGAATTGGTTATACACACAGTACCTTACGTCCTTATCTTCTGGCGTATATTAGGCCTTTAAGACCAGCGGTGCTCTAGGTAATGTGTGCACGAGTGAAGTATTAGGCGAAGTGTGAGTAGTTATTTTGGGTTGTAATGTATCCCCCCCCCTCCCTCCCCTGTTATGGGCGGTAATGAAGTGGGGAGCGTTATTTTGGTCGAGGTGTCATGCGCCCTCTTGGACCCACACTTGTGGTTGGTTGCTCAGACCACCACGGCTCTGAGGCCTCAGAAACATTTAACTTCTTGACTCGGTTTCAGAATATCTGGACCAGTCATTGAGTTGTATTTTAATAAATGATCGTGGAACACGTTAATATCTTCTTGATGTTATCTTGAGATGATTTCGGGGCTTAGCGTCCGTGCGGCCCGGTCTTCGACCAGGGCTTCTTTTTGTAACACAGGTATCTATTTACTGCTAGATAACAGGGGCATCAGGGTGAAAGAAACTGCCCATTTGTTTCCGCCTCCATCGGGGATCGAACCCGAAACCTCAGGGTTACGAATCCAAAGCGCTGTCCACTCGGCTGTCAGGTCCCTTTACCTGAACATTTCAGTAATTAATTATAATATAATTATAATAAGTGTTGTATTTAATAATTATCACTCTTCCTTCTGATTGGTCGTGAAGGAAGCGGGCCTCTGGTGAAAAGGGAGTGACGATCTCTGTCAGGCACCCGCCCTAGGTGCTGGACCGGGCCGTCCACCTCCTGGGGCTCGTGCGGCCCCCCAGGCTCTGCTTCAGGAGGCTGGGGTCGTTCATACCCTTGATGGGGTGGTTATTCTCCGGCCCCGACCACGGCGGTTTCAGGGTTTGGAGTCCCTGTGCCTTCTTTCATCAACTGCGAGGTCAACTCCGAAGCTCACTGTTCCTACGACGACGCTGGAATCAATCGTATTGGCGTTTGCCTTTTCATTGGAGACTTTCGGCGCCGTAGAGACGGGAGGGGTGGGGGAGGGGCTGCTGCCTGGGTAACAGCTTCTTCCCCGTATCAACCTACCCTGGCTTTGCGCCACTCCAGACCGACAATCAGAGCGCAACTCCATAGTAGACTGAAGGATGACTACTACTACATTCCTCAAATTTGTAGTGTCTAAATATATTTATGATCTTAACAGCGTGTCATCGAGAGAGTATGAACAAACAAATAAGCTAGAACGAGCTTAACTTCATTATCATAACAATGACGTCATCGTTACTACAGACCCACTCCGTCGTCCTGGTGCTTTCGCTTTGATGTCTAAAGGGATTGGAAAGGATGGGGGAGGTAGAAGGATAGGGAGATGAAATTCAGGAAGAGGATGCGGGTGTAGAGAGAGAGAGAGGAGGTTTGAAAGTTCGGTGGCCTGTCCACCATGGGTTGACATATGTGTGTGTGTGTCGATTGTTTGCGTATGTGTTATGTTGGGTTGTCAGTACATTGGCTGGGGGGGGGCTAGTGTTTGTGACCTGTGTTTGGGGACTTGTGCTTGTGGTGTGAGTGGTAAACCTAGCCCCAACAAGCACCACGGTACTCACTATTCAGAACTGAACGGGGCGTACTCGTCTATGAAGTGGGCGGCACCTGGGGTTGATGGTGTTGTGTAGGTTCTCTGAAGTATTAGTATGCGTGTCGTATGCCCCGTGGAGTGTCGTGGTCGTCTAAAGTGTGGGATGTACGGAGAGCTGTAGAGGGCGCTGAGAGTTCTAGCTAATTTGGGGGCGGGTGTAGTGCACAGGATGCGCGGGTGTCTTGGTTCTGGGAAGGGGTAGGACTGGGTTTGGTCAAGGGTGGAGTGTTTGGCGGGTGAAGACGGTGGGCTGTTGTGCGGTGTTTGGGCGGCGGGCGCGGGGGTGATGAACGATGGGCGCGAGGCCGTCTATAGAAGTTGGAGGAAACTTGCCAAAATGGCCAGGAATGTTTATGGTCAGTGGTGAGAGATGCTAGAGAGCTGTACACAGTGCTCTGGTACCTTATTTGGTGCCCAGCACGATGCCCATGTGGCAACGAGTCTTTCTTAAACTTTTTAGTTTATACAGTACCTTTGTTAATGCAGTACAGTAGTTAAATTAATAGTACAGTTAATACAGTACCTTTGTTAATGCAGTACAGTAGTTAAATTAATAGTACAGTTAATACAGTACCTTTGTTAATGCAGTACAGTAGTTAATAGTACAGCTAATACAGTACCTTTGTTAATGAACTGGATAAGCACCTCCAAAGGATACCTGATCAACCAGGCTGTGATTCATACGTCAGGCTGCGAGCAGCCGCGTCAAACAGCTTGGTTGACCAGTCCAGTAACGAGGAGGCCTGGTCGATGACCGGGCCGCGGGGACGCTAAGCCCCGGAACAACTCCAAGGTATGTTCTATACGTTATTTATCCAATCAAGAGCTTAAAGAGGTGTCAACTCTGATATCAGGAATGGTTGAGGACCACGGGACTAAACCTCCCCTCTCCATACAGAGAAACAAATATAAACCCAACACGACACGGTTGCCCTTATCGAGACCTCAAATATTAATTGGAATATGTTACTCATTAAAATTGGCTCAGAAGATATTCTGAATAAATTTATTCCCAATTTAAAATAATTCCTTAAACTTCGCACAGTACAAAAGGACCAGAGACGAAGTTAATCGCATTGGGTTGCAAGATTTTATAAATTAACTTTAGGGAATTAATTGGGGAAAAAAGCAACCGATATTCATTCTCCAAGTTTATTTCTGAGTTTACATTTACATACATATGTAAATGCCGGCTAGAAATTGTAGGCCTGCGCCTGCAGGTCTACAATTGCAGACCGCCGCCTGCGGCAACAATCAAATACACAATCTACAAAGTGAAAGCAACATACACAGACCGTGTATTATGATGGATCGCTCAGTTCAGCTACAGGGAGAGCGGTGAGTGGTGCTATTGTTCATCCATCTTGCAACTTGAACTGTTGCAAGCTATCCTGGTAGAACTCATAATTATTGAAAACACTGCAGTAGACAGCTTAAATATTTCAGACTCTTTCCTCACTAGCATTAAATAGATCACAGTGAAATTGTAACGTACTTGTTTCCGAAGCTAGGCAGATGTATAATTAGTCACTCAAACTGTTGCCACCCCCCCCCCCCCACCCATCTCACATTGATCTGCCATCTCATTGATCATAATGTTGAAGCCCTTGCTAAACGTGCAATAAATATAGTGTTGGACGTATCCTGGGTTATCAAGTGGGCTTAAAAAAGTGTCGTTAGACAAGAGATCTTACAAGAATTTGAATAAAGAAAAACAATGCAACCCGGAACGAGCAGATCACAATGAAATGTGTCAAAGAAAACACTTGTTGAAGGGTTAATAACAACATCAGTAGACAAGCGTGGACATCTTCAAGGAAGTCAGAAATAACTGGGCTGTGGTGGATATGTGGGCTTGCGGGCCGCTCTAAGGTATGACCTGTTGCTCGCACGTAAAGCCTGGCCCCGGGCCGGGCTTGGAGTAGAACAACTCCCAGAACCCCATCCAGGTACAGACGTAGCAGCTCGACTAAGACTTTGCTACTAGTAATCTCTGGCAGTTTGACTTGTATGGCGATCTAGATGAAGTAAAGTGTGTGAACCATAACAGGGGACACGCACTAATACATTTGTTACACTGAAAAATGGATCCATTTAGCCAATCTATTCTCGTGCTGCATGAAATGGCAAACCATCTTATTACAAGTAATAAAATATCTTAAATCCTCTTGTAAATTACATAATTGTTGCAATGCAGAAAATTGTGTTAGTAGTTGTCATTGTAAGTAGAAGGTGTGCGGGTTAGGTATCAAGTATTGTGCCATGTAACGATACACGATCCGCCGCATCTAGCCACCCGGAAATGTTTGTTGAATTATGTTAATTCGTGGGTGAGAGCGCGAGTTGTGGTGCCTGTCTGGTGAAGATCTGTGGGCTGAGGAACCACGTGGGAACACGCTGTGTGGGATTCTCTCAATGGCGGCGGGGTCTTCAGACGTGCTCGTCCACTCCAGTACATTCGTTGTTACTGGCTTCTCTCGCTATCTCATATACCTGTGTGTTATCAAGACAAAAGGAATAAGTGAAAGTGAGATGGCATCGTGGAGTGCGTAAGTGTGGCACGAAATCTGCGAACCATGGCGAGTCGTGCCGCCCACCTAGTACAATACTGCCCTTCTCTTGTGTGAGGTATACGCAACCGGCACCCAGTCAACCGTTGTCTACATTAAGACTTGCCCCTTCTCCCCCCCCCCCCCCACTCCTTCACTTCCCTCCCCCTACCTTTTTTTCTCTCTCCATTCCACTCTCGTCTGTCTGCCTCCTTCCTTACCCCAGTTACCCACAGCAGGTTTACTGCTACCTTAACACAACGGCATTTTTCTGTTCATCTTCATGTGGCGATCCACAGTTCTTTGGTTATTTTTACGCGGTCCTTCCCCTCCACAGCCAACCCCTCCCACCGCTCATAGCCTTTTCCCTCTCATCCTTCAGCGATCCTCACACATGGAGAATATCATATCCCCTTCCTGCCTCCCCCTCCCTTCCATCTTAAAATGTCACGTCACGTCATGCTTTATTCACTTTCTTAGTCATCACCTCACACCATCTGTACAAAGCGCTGTCTTGCTCTTGCTGTAACATATACATTTGTTAGCTATTGTGTTGGGCTCCGAGTCTTAGCTTCCTGCTGTCATTTTCTTCATTCACAATATAAAGCGAGATTTCCTGCATTTAAACTGTCCTCATTTAGTACGAGTATAATAATATCAGACCAAGCAGTCTGTCGTAATTTAATTTATTAATAAAAAAATTAGTTTTTTACTTTAAAATGTGAGAACATGAAAAAGTGTCTCTGTGTTTAAAGTGTTTGGAACAAGGTGTCATTTGATTTAGGGTTGTGATAATTGGACGTGTAACAGCCAATGGCCAGTGTCAGCACTCTTGACGATAACATCAGTTGAGTGCCTTCAGAGCGCTAGTTAGTGGAGGACGGCGTGCTCCTCCCCCCCTGCACCCCGCTCCCCCAATTATTGATGTTATCACCTTTGATGATTCCCCTTATTTTTCTCCACCATTAGCGTGTTGTGAAGAGCCTGAGAATGTAACTTTTAATTTGGTTTGTGTTATATTGCGAAAATGGCTACAGACGCCATATACAGGAAAGCGTTACCCATATGGCTCAGAGTACCTGTCCGGCCGACCTGTGAGAGCTTGGTCCAACAGGCGGTTCGTTGCTTGGCCCGCAGGCCTACATATCCACTACAGCCCGGTTGGTCCAGCACTTCCTGAAGAAAACTCCAGCCTCTTAAATACGGCCACGTTTGTTCCTGCCATATTTATTATACTCGCTGCGAGGATGTTAAACAACCGTGGACCTGTGATGTGCAGGCATGGCAGAGTACAGGAGCACGGAGGCACCTGGAGCACGACGACACCTGGTGCCGGTATGTCTTGGTTATTTCAGGTGAGTGTTGGGGCAGCCCGCGACCACGTGCTGTGTGGGGCCCGTCCACCCCGCCGGGGCCTCGCCTTCTCTTGCCTCTTAATAGTGGGAGACTTAAAGGACTTGATTGTATCTTTTGTCCCTACCCATATATATATATATATATATGTCGTACCTAGTAGCCAGAACGCACTTCTCAGTCTACTATGCAAGGCCCAATTTGCCTAATAAGCCAAGTTTTCATGAATTAATGTTTTTTCGACTACCTAACCTACCTAACCTAACCTAACTTTTTTGGCTACCTAACCTAACCTAACCTACAAAGATAGGTTAGGTTAGGTAGGGTTGGTTAGGTTCGGTCATATATCTCTACTACTCTAATAAAAAAAATTGACCTCATACATAACGAAACGGGTAGCTTTATTATTTCATAAGAAAAAAATTTGAGAAAATATATTAATTCAGGAAAACTTGGCTTATTAGGCAAATCGGGCCTTGCATAGTAGGCCGAGAAGTGCGTTCTGGCTACTAGGTACGACATATATATATATATATATATATATATATATATATATATATATATATATATATATATATATATATATATTATACATTGCTCTTCTCTACTGCCAGTAGGTATTGAAAATGAAAATATCACTTTGGGTTTGAAAAGCTGGCGTTACTCTGAAAAGTTTTTCAGTCTGGTAAATTGACATTGTATTTTATTTTCCTATATTTCATTTTCACCTGGTTGTGTTTGCTGGGGTTGAGCTCTGGCTCTTCCGGCCCGCCTCTCATCGATTCCGGCAGCCGGCGGAAAAACAATTGGGCAGAGTTTCCTTCACCCTGATGCACCTGTTACCTAACAGTAAATAGGTATCTGGGAGTTACCCAGGAAGCAGCCAGTAGCAGCTAACTTCCAGGTATCTATTTACTGCTAGGTAGCAGAGGCATCAGAGTGAAAGAAACCTTTTGCCCATTTGTCTCCACCGGGGGATCGAACCCGGAACCTCAGGACTACGAATCCGAAACGCTGTCTACCCAGCTGTCAGGCGCCCACCACCATTACCACCAAGTGAGGATACTTGGTCCTCACTACCTTGATATTTGACTTTTCATCGTGGTGGTATCTCTTGCTTTAAACTGGATCTCTTGCCTTACCATTTATAATATATAATTAAGGTAGGTAGTCATTTAAAGAGGAAGCTGTGTGTTAAGGGTTAATCCCCCTTACAACACCACCTTCCCGGTGTGGCCTGAGGGGGGGGAGGGGGGTGTTGCGTGCTCTGACGGCCTGGAGGGACAGGCGACTGTGGCCAGTAATGCCTCTCTTCCGGCTGTCTCACCTTGAGATGGTTTCGGGGCTTAGTGTCCCTTGTTGCTGGACCGGTCAACCAGGCTGTTGGACGCGGCTGTTCGCAGCCTGACGTATGAGTCACAGCTTGGTTGATCAGGTATCCTTTCGAGGTGTTTGTCAAGTTCTGTCTTGAACACTGTGAGGGCTCGGCCAGTTATGTCCCTTATGTGTAGTGGAAGCGTGTTGAACAGTCTCTGGCCTCTGATGTTGATAGTTCTCCCTCAGAGTTAGAGGTTACTACTCGGGTGTCTGTCGCGCTCTTCTAGCCTGACATGTCTTGCTAGGGCGTCTTTCCGGATTATGTAAATGTTTAGTTTTCACAGTGTCAATGATTTCCTTCTTACGCTGCCAAGTTAATTATTTATCAGCCAACGACCATGCAGGCAAATTACACAAGTATTCATAAACAGCTTACTATGTTTGTATTTAGCAATGTTGGATAATGGAAGTCATTATTATTTATCCAGTAAAAAATGTTCATATTTGTGATTTGACCGTTGGGTATCTTGCATGTATATATTATCATATCTTGTCTCCTTTCCCAGGAGTATATTTTGAGGGCTTTGAGACGGTCCATTTATCTGCTGTTTACTCGAGAACTGGCTTACATCATGGCTTATGTGTGGAACATCCTTTATTTTTCTCCTTTATATTCCTGACTAATTCTTCTCTGAAAACCTTCATATGTTTATGCTGTTGCCCAGTTAAGTGTCTGCCAGCCTCCTAAGATGGGAGACCACCAGAGAGTTCCTACCAGTCAGTTATCGTTAGGTTACACGCAAAATATTAGGATTAATTGATTCGTTGGTGTTTTCAGTTTCGTTCTTCAAATCTCTGTAGGTATTGCATCAGTAACGTGATCGTTACTGATGCAATACCAACTTCCTAGACAACATCTCAGACAACTGAGATGTTGTCTAGGAAGTCCTTGGTCGCCTTTATGGTTTGATGCTCGGAGGGCCCTTCCCGCTCGCTCTCTCCCTCTTTCTTTCTCCCTCGCAAGAAAATGTTTACATATTTAGATAATATTTCAAGATTCCCCGTGTGTGGAGCTAGGTAGAAAGGTGGGAATCACTCTGCTGCACCTCTCTCTCTGGCTTCAGCTTCGTTGTTGTTTAAAATTCAGCTACTGGGAACAAAAGGTTCCAAGTAGCACGGGCTATGGTGAGCCCGTAGTGGACTTTACCTGGCACAGGAGCGAGGCTGTAACATCTGTAACTTCAGCTTTGTTTCGGTCTAGTTTTAAGGTGCCTAGCGTATACCAGTATCGTCCTCTCTTGCTGCAGTCATGTACCTCGTAAACTATTATTAATACTTTTCTTTGCAATCTTTATATTTACAAATTACTTATCAAACAATCGAGCAGATTAAGGAACGTTTGCCTTGAACTAGGTGCGCGTCCACATGCCAGGGAGGGATCAGGGAAGGTCAGAGGTCAAGGTTTCAACTTGGGAATGAGTGACCAACTGTTAGGTTGTTAATGTCCATAGTTGAAGGTTGTATTACTAGGGCGCCTTATGGGTGACATGATGGTAGTCGCCTAGTTGTGCTTGCCGGAGTTGAGCTTTGGCTCTTTGGTCCCGCCTCTCAACTGTCAATCAACTGATGTACATATTCTGGAGCTTTATTGGGCTCTATCAATTCAATTTCTTTCATCTATCTATCAAATCTACGTTTGGCGTTTGTCTGAGAGCGCGCGTTGAGAGTGAACAGGGCGGTGCAGCTGTCAGCCGGCTTTTTACTCCCTACGGCTGTGTGCACTTGACCTCCTTGTGCATTGAATGAGCCGCTTACATTCCTCCAACTTTCTTGCTTCGTGGAGAAACTGGTTGTTATGTCTGTCTTAGGCATACAGAGGTAGTGAGAGTTTTGTGGAGGAGAGGAGCGCCGCAGCTGTGTTGGGCGAGGAGCGCCGCAGCTGTGTTGGGCGAGGAGCGCCGCAGCTGTGTTGGGCGA
This sequence comes from Procambarus clarkii, assembly GCF_040958095.1. NCBI lineage: Eukaryota > Metazoa > Arthropoda > Malacostraca > Decapoda > Cambaridae > Procambarus > Procambarus clarkii. The sequence continues at coordinate 11,832,633 of NC_091190.1, read as the reverse complement.
GGAGCGCCGCAGCTGTGTTGGGCGAGGAACGCCGCAGCTGTGTTGGGCGAGGAGCGCCGCAGCTGTGTTGGGCGAGGAGCGCCGCAGCTGTGTTGGGCGAGGAGCGCCGCAGCTGTGTTGGGCGAGGAGCGCCGCAGCTGTGTTGGGCGAGGAGCGCCGCAGCTGTGTTGGGCGAGGAACGCCGCAGCTGTGTTGGGCGAGGAACGCCGCAGCTGTGTTGGGCGAGGAGCGCCACAGCTGTGTTGGGCGAGGAGCAACAGCACCAGCAGCTGACTAAACCCATGAGTCATCCCGCTTCCTTTCTTCCTGCACGTGTCTGTCTGCGATGTCCATTCGTTCGTGAACCGTGCCGGAGCCTTTCCACTTTGCATGAAGAGTCGGGAGTTGTACAAGCTCTTGTGAGTGTGTTTACGTGAGATAAGTTATCACAAGTTGAGCCTGGCCTCTGGCCGGGCTCAACTCAACAACTCTTGAAATACACAGAAATCACAATAACGTATTACATCAAATGAACTAAGTCCCGCAGCCTCTCCGAGACACAATTCACAAAAACAAATCCAAAAGGGTGCAATTCTTTTTGACCATGTTGTGGTGCAGTCGACTAAGGCGCGTCTGGGATCATCCAGGACGTAGGTTCGAACCCTTATCACGGCTCTTGTGGATTTGTTCAACTCTCTGAACCCTCTCCAGCTATGCTCCAGGTAACCCGTCTATACCCAAATCTCTTGATCGTAGTTTTATTTACATTTGCTGATATGGTTTGAATACAATTGTGCAAGATTTTTGTCCTCTTGCTCGCATCAAAGTGGGGAGGGTGTTAATGTCATTGACATGATTTTTTGTCGTAGAAAATTGTGATAAGTAGTTGTGGTTTTTGTAATATTGGGCAACGCTTTTTCTCAAGAACTTCCCAACTTCTCTCTTGTCTCCTTGGCTGCCACAGTCGCTCCTCTCATCCTCCTCCTCCACCACTACTCGTCTCCTGTAACATTTTACCTCATCCTTGATCTCTTTCTTCAAGTGGTCATCATCTCCCTCTTCGTCCTCAACTAGCCTATCACCACCTGCTTCCTGCCCTCACCCTCACTTCACCCTTCACCCCGAGGGAGCCGGTCGGCCGAGCGGACAGCACGCTGGACTTATGATCCTGGGTTCGATCCCAGGCGCCGGCGAGAAACAATGGACAGAGTTTCTTTCACCCTATGCCCCTGTTACCTAGCAGTAAAATAGGTACCTGGGTGTTAGTCAGCTGTCACGGGCTGCTTCCTGGAGGTGGAGGCCTGGTCGAGGACCGGGCCGCGGGGACACTAAAAGCCCCGAAATTATCTCAAGATAACCCTCTTCCCGTTCCAAATCACTTTATTCTTCGTAAAATATATTTAAGAAGAGTTTGCAAAGAACATTCTGATCTATTTCATCCTTTGTGTCTCAACCTGTTTTACAGCACCTGGAATGCCAAGTGTTTGTCTTTGTGCCCAGTTCAGTCTTAAAACATCACGCTAGTATTTCGATAAGGTCCTGCAAGAAGTGCCGGGCCAACCGGGTTGAAGTGGATATGTGGGCCGCGGACCCTTCCCTTGGCCCGGGCTTTGGGGAGTGGAGCTCACTCCAGGTAGTCATAACATCTTCACTTTCATGTTAGTGTCTTGATGCACTTTATGTAAATTGTAGTTATATTAAAGCATTATATTAGCCCTTTTACCCCGATTGACAAACTTTACGTTGTAGTATCCTGACGCTGCCTTACACATGGGATAGTTAGGGGGGGGGGGGGTGATTCCTTCCTTACAAAAAACATCGGATAATCAAACTGGCTTTACCTGCTTTTTCAATTCGTAATTCCACCCGAGAACTGCTTTTGTGTGTGTGTGTGTCCCCGTCCTGTGTGCATTACCTGGAATGTTGGGGGTTCCTTCGTAATGTTCCGGATCACGCCATATACCTCACAATATGCTATTGGAAATCTTTAGAGCTGATATCGTAAGGTTGTGCAGAGGTACGCGTGAGGTGTGGAGGAGTGAGAGTAAGGCTGTGGTGGTGGGTTGGTGGAGTCGTCTAGTTGTGAGGTGGCCGTATTAGCCGGAGGGGACGTGAGCTTATTGGCCCACCATAAACCCAGTCTACCGGTCGCTGCTGCCGTCTGGCGAAGACTTCAGGTATTTGTTATAATGTGACTTGTTCTTCTACTGCGATATTTTGCATAGATAGCTAAGTATTGTAATGGGTGTAGTGGTGGTATATTGGTGGTGCTCAGACTCGGCAGCATTACGGGCTCACTATAGCCCCTGCTACAGGGTGACCCTGGATGGACAGCTGAATCTAAAACAACAACAACAACTCGGCAACATTTGTGGCCGTCGTACTTGGTGTTATACACAACTCCAGACTTGTGGATTATACTACAATATTTACAATATATTACCTTGTTTTTAGTTTAAGACTAACCCTTCTGGGGTCTCAGCCACGCCAGTGTATCATTGTTTGCTTGTAGGACTACAAGTATCACGTTATCATACACTGACTAAGGTAGCCAGGCCAGAAGACTCGTTGGGCCTTCATGTGACTCGTGTGACTTCGTGTTGTGGGTGGCAAGAATGCTTGGCACAACCGCTCACGCTTCAAATACAAGGTAACATTGATCACTTTTCTCACTCGCCTCGCTTGTTAAGCCAGCCACGCCAGACGGGGCGTGGTCGCTCTGGCCTGCACGCGCTCTGCCTACCGAAATATAACTTGTAGCTGAGCGTCGTGCGCTCCTGTAATGAACCGACGAGAAGTGGAGCCGGAACTTTTCGTCGTGGTCCTTTGGAGACTGGGCCGCCAGTCTGACAGCTTGGATCGAATCTCATGGCGCCGCTTTGTCTTGGGAGCCGTCACGGAACTGAAACAGCTGGCAAGTGTATTAATGTATTTCCTTGCGTGAAGCTGTGGCACTTGGAAGTCTTACAACTGAAGATATGGTCCATGTTTTAACTGTAAAGTATGTAGTGATAATACAGAGACATGACATAGTTGCAGGCACAGATGCATGCTGTGGAAGATGAAAGGGAGAGAGGGGAGGGTGTCCCTTCCTGTGGTTGTCGAGGGCTTAAGGTCTCCGCCCCTCTATTGTCCTGCTCTCCATTTCTTAATTTCCAACAAATTAAACATGTTTTCACTCTTTCTTGTTTCCTGCTTCTGCTTTTTCCGGTAAATTTAGCTAGGATACTCACAGTAATAGAATAACTAAGAACTTCTTTTGGACTGACCTTGTTCTTTATTTGAGGGTTTTTCTCACTGATAATTATATATGCTAACAGGATTTACATGAACTTACCGTTTGTAAAGAACGTTTTTTTTCCTTGGAGGGGCGACTATTATAACAATAAATAGTCATTTATAGTAATTGCTATCCACACTTTCTTGGAAATAAACGTGTCAAGTCGATAGAGCTTCGGCCTCACACGCGTGGGGTCCAGGGTTCGAGCCCAGGTGAATGGAATACACTATAATGACTATCATGGACTTTTTTCCTTATTTTGAAAGAACACTTCTAGCATATTAGTCGTTCATTGCATCAAAGTTTTTATATTTACTATTTGTGCCTGGAGGATCGAGACCTTAACTTTGGGAGCCAGTCTTTCTAAGAGTTGGGTGTCTATAATGTATTGACACCCGACCTATTTTTATCTTATTTGTCTGTCTGTCTGGCTCTTAAGAATAACAGACACCAAAATTTAAGTTACGGTAATATGGAACAATTATATTTTGGGGAAGAACATGGTAGATTGGCACTTTTCAAGTGTGATATAAATGTTTGTGTTAATGGTGTACAGAACACTCCATCTAAGGTAGGATTTGATGACAGGAACTGGGGTAGACTGACACAGATGCGTCACAGGTTTTAATGGTTGTTGGCCAGAGTGATATGGTATGACTGGCAGTTTGTTAGATCCTTGTTTGCTCCTGCGCAGGATTGATAGCAAGCATTCTCGTGATTTGTTGTTGTCTCTCTTGCTATCTCCCGCTGGCTCTCTAAAATGAATGCCTTAAAATGAGTACATGTCGGTCGGAGCACTTCATAGAACGGAGTGACTAACTTAAAGTAAGGATACATGAATACTATCAGGCGATTGAACGTTTCCAGGCCACAAAGAAACTTAACAATCAGAAGGCAAATGATGGCTGATAATCTTGAAGACAAAGTATGGCATACCACGTGATACTCTAACATGAATCGACCGCTCATAATTTTTGTACTTAGTTTCGTCTTCATGCAGTTTATTTCAGTCTTTATTATTGTTTATTTGTATCGTTTGCAAACGTCGACACTAAGAAGTTAAAGATAAGGAGACAATTTACTTGCGTGCTTAATGTTCACTTTAGTTTGTGGCAAGAAACTTAAGTATTGATGGACATTTTTAATAATAAAATGCCTTTATAATACTCCATGTTTCATGTTTTAAATTCAGCTACTCTGAACAAAGTTCCAAGTAGCACGGACTATGGTAAGCCCGTAGTGGACTTACCTGGCACTGGAGCCCTCAGTGTTTCAACATGAACGAAGAAAGCAAGACAATTCAAGACACGTGGATGCTAACGAAAATTTTTGGGACGAGGCAATTGGCGTGGACATGCGGGTGGTTGAAGATAGTGGAGAGATGAAGAAGGGCAGCAGCAGGTGGTGGTGACAGTTGGAGAGAGAGGGATGCTGGTCGTGGTTCTGTAACGTGATACTCATTGTCCCCAGCAGTGGTTCATCCGCCCCCATCACCAATTCTACTGCCACTCTGCCGTCAATTTGCTTCCTTCTCACTCAAGTCCAGTCAGATGATGCTGGTGAATGTCCTCATTGTTTACAGTGTACTGAAACTGGTTAGGATGTGTGCACGACTTGTCGGGGTCAGGAGCTTATTTATGCCTCGTGGCCACTTAAGTCAACACGTCCTATCTCTTAAGTTAATCTACATGTCTGTCTATATCCCTTGCTTACATAAGTCACAATAACATGGCTGAAGATATGAAGACAAACCACACACCAGGAGTACATGAGACAACGACTCTTCGGTCCGTCATGGACCATTATCAAGTCCATTGTGATGGGAGCCAGATTATTGTTGTTTTAGATTCAGCTACTCTGAACAAAATTTCGATGTAGCACGGGCTATGGTGAGCCCGTAAGTGAAGGCACTTTGGAGTCATTATCTGTATCAATAGCTGATACTGGAGATAGGTTGGAGCTGTACTGTACCATAACTTTACCACTTATGGACCAGTTATGAAGCGTATGGTTAGTGTAGATGTCTAGATCTTCCGTTTTTTCTTTGGGTGAGCCGTGCAGTCCTTGGAGTTTGGTGAGGTGGCCTCCATGAGGTGATCTTGTACCAAGTAGATGTCGTATTTGTGCTGTGGCGGTGGAGCTCCTACTGAGAGTTCCTTGTCTGAGTAGTCCGTAACATCCGTAGTTGGTGGGTTTGTCTTTTGTCTCGCAGCCTGAGGTAGGTTCAGGTGCTGTTGATTAGTGGTAGAAGCTATTTCAGGAACGTTGGTGGTGGTGTTAGTATTTGTAGACAACACTGGTGCTGAGATGGTGGTGGTAGGAGTGTTGGGAGCTGGAGAGGGAAATATCTCTGTGCCGCCTTGGTCGTGGGTGGTTCTGGAGTCTTGATCAACCTCGTGGTCGTCTTGGTAGTCTTCGTAGTGGTAGTGGAGGCAGTGAGACTTGCGTCTGGGGCGATGATGGGGTCCAGGCCGTTGGCTAGGTACAGTGTGTTGACTTTTGACGAATCGTTGATTGTCTGGTCCGGCAAGCCTCTCAGTTAATCGAATAAGACCCGGGGTAATGCCTGCATGTGATGCAAGGGTCTGTGAGGGTACTGGTTGCGCCTTTGGTCCCCATTGTGGAGGCCGGGTGGCCTATTGGGAGGAAGGAACCACTGTTTCGTAGGACTGGGAAGTCTTCTGGTAGGTTGGTGGGAGCTGAGGTGCTGGGTTTGGTGCCGGTTGCTCCGGCGGCGGAAGTAGAAGGTTTGGCTTTATTGGATCCTAATGATTTCCTGTCTGCGAGTTCAGCAGTGGGAAATTGCAGGGTGATCACTGCTGCAGAGCAGGCAGCAATGGGTTTTGGACTTGTATATGGAGTAATGATGGTCCTGGGCGCAAAGGCTGCACTTTTGGACAGGGTGCTGACACTTGTTGGTGGCTTGGGAGTAATCGTAGCACCGAAAGCATTGTTGGAGCTCGTGGAATCGTTCCTTCAATATCCCCCATTCAAAGCTGGAGAAACTGCTGGCCAAGATAGCATGCAAAGAGCCTTACTACTACTACAATCCACTCGATAAAGCATCTAAATTATTTGGGACTGCTTAACATTTTTAAATCTGTATTCCCTAGCGTGCAGACGGAGGTATACATAATAATTTAGACTTGGAAAATATTAGGACTGGTTGCATACCTGCAAACAGAAATGACACTACATGAGACCAGAAGGCATGACAGGATGTGCAAAATAGCCCCGTTGAAAAGCAGAGGTGCAATAGGTATGCTGAGAGAGAGCTCCGTCAACATCAAAGGTTCAATACTTTTCAGCGCACTCCTTCTACACCTCGGTGTTCAAAGGAGAATTTCATAAATTACCTTCAAAGACTTTACCAACTCGGCTGTGATTCAGTCAGCAACCAGGAGACTGTCAGAGACTGGGCCACGGGGACGCTGGTCTTCTGAATTATGGAAAGACAGTGATAACTCGTTAGATACAGTGCTTGTATGTCTTGTAAAGCCACTAGTTACGTACAGCGTTTCGTCCATGACAAAATAAGCAGTGAATTTAGTTTTAAAATCATTGGGATAGAAATACTGTACGAGAAGGCAGCTAACATACATAATTTGTTGAACTTTAGTAGATGCTAAGTTTTAAGTGATAATGATGAAAAAGCAGAGTATTTTAGGTTCTGTAGCTTTAGAGTTAACCGCAGTGTAGTAACTGTATTTATACAGTGTTTAATATTGACATTTAACAACGTATATTCTCTCCCAGAATAGTGACTGCCCAATTTGGGAGGTAAAATTTATAATAGCAAAAACACAATTACTTATTTAGGAAGCAAAAAAAAGTGAGAATTTTGTTACTTTATGTTAATTAGTTATTTGCTTCTTATTTAAATTAGTTTTGAGGAATAAGAGTAGGAGCAGCACTGGGCCCGGGGGGGGGGGGGGGGGGGACCTGTGCGCCGTCCAGCTGCGCACCACATTCTCCTCGTCAACATTTGCCCTTGACGCAGTAATTGGCGGCGCTTAAATTTAGCGAACATCAACCGGTTCCATATTTCATAGGTCGTTTGTTATTATGTTTGATGTTGCCCGTTTTATGTAATTTAGGTATGCTAGGTTACCTCCTTGTAGCTTAAAAAGCATTCGTACAACTTGCATAGTTAGCGTGTAAAACTTAGAAATAGTTTTTTTTTCGCTAAGAAACAAACTTAGGCCTTTCTGGGAATATAATAAGGAGAAGGTGAAGAACATGCCTGATAATGTACATACATTAGGCTATTACTATTGCATAGGCTTTTCACAGACGCAAAAAATGTGTATGCGAGCTTGTATGAATGGACAAGATTGGGAACAAAGGCCCCCATATAGTTGAGGCTGTGGGTGGGGAGGTGGTCTGTGCTGGAGCTGCCACTGGCCACTGGCACCATCAACTGACTACGAGCTGAAGAGTAGACACGCTGCTGCTCCTGTACGTCAAGCTTATTTACTGAAGAAATGCTCACAAGGGAAATTCGTGTTGGGTCTTAGATTATTTTGTCCTTGAGGGGCCGCCGATATCCTCTCCGTCAGCTAGGCCCCGAGGCCCGGCACACGAGACGCTGTGGTCTGCAGTGTTGCCGTTTTACCCGGCTTGTCTCTCGTGTTTTGATATCATACGCGAGTGTATTATCCTATTGTATTGCACCAGTGTCGTGGTATATAAGGTTAATACAGCAGCATAAATGCTACGGTTTTGTTATGACTCATGTGAACACTATTTTGAAATTTATCGATTTTGAAGGGGAAACAGTCTCATCCTCAGTTACCACGCTCGGCCGCCTTCATTTGTGTGTGTCTGCTCACTGCTCACCGGCACAGCGTAGCCACCGTCAACCGGTCTGCTTATTCCTCCTGATTATCCATTTCTCTGCTTCCTTTCCTAATTTAATTGTTTACTTCGTATTCACCAATGTTTGACAGTCGGCGGGTATAGTTTTGCTTGACGTGACGTCCGGAGTTTTAATTCATGCTTCAACTTTCGAAGTTCCCTTTCAGTTTGACTACAATATTTTGTTAGTGTTGATGCAGTGTACTCACCCAGTTGTGCTTCCCGGGGTTGAGCTCTGGCTCTTTGGTCCCGCGTGCTTCTAGATGCATTTGTTGTAAGATGATACAATAAAGAAGCCTTAAATTGGAGACTGTATGCATGCGTATGTTCCTGTCACTTGCCACCGTTACCATCCTAGAATTGCCTTCCATCACAATAAACAAATCACGTCATAACCTAGTGTTGTATAAACCTGAGCCGAGCAGTCAAAATTGTCTAGTTTGAGCATCTGTTACTTAGGGAAGATGTAACTATAATTGTTATAATATATAGGTCAACAGCACTAGACTGCGAGAGTAGGGAAAACACTCGACATCGTCCACAGGTAATCTGCTAATTATGTTTGAAATTGTGACCACCTGTTTTATATATACTTCTGGATTATTTGAAGTCTGGTGTATTTGGGTTGTTTTGTTTGCCCACGTTGAATTAAGCAGTTAAAATCTGGCAAGGAATTCCTTGCTGGAAGCAGCAATTCCGTACCGTTTATTGCCAGATGAATATATTCTTCATAAAATGATTGGGTGAATGTACATTTACTGTGAGGTTAAGGCGGCGGCAGTAATTCTTTTCAGCGTAGCGGCTTAGCGTGACGGTGGAATGTCCACAGCCTTTGACCGTAGCCCGTCTGAGAGGTCTCTAACGGGACTCTAACGACTAACCTTTCTCTTCCCCAGCACCCTCTGGCTTGCTTGTGCGCTCTCCCTCTACAGTCTCTCTCTCACTTAGGTGTGCGTGTCTCCCTCTTTTGGTGTGTACTTACCTATTAGTGACTACAGGCAAGTGAGGTCTAGCTCTAATTCCCCGCCTCTAGTTTTGTTGTACCCGTTGCGTTGCGTTATAGCTTAACTATACACTCCTCGAACTGGAGACCTTGTCTCCGACTGACTATTTGCCTTCTGTACTCGGGCAAAGTTCTGTAGTAGTCACCTAGTTGTGCTTGCGGGGGTTGAGCTCTGATCTTTCGGCCCGCCTCTCAACTGTTAATCAACTATTATTAACTACAATTTTTTTTCCCACACCACACACCAGGAAGCAGCCCGTGACAGCTGACTAACTCCCAGGTACCTATTTACTGTTCGGTAACAGGAGCATCAGGGTGAAAGAAACTGCCCATTGTTTCTCGCCGGCTGCCGGGATCGAACCCGCAACCACAGGATCACGGGTCCAGCGTGCTGTCCAGTCAGCCACCGGCACCCCCACACCGATGTGTGTCCCCTTCCCTCCCTCACGTGGCGTCTTGCGAGTACCTCCAGAGCCTACCGTACAAATGGCCTTGTAGGAATTCAGAGATAACACCATCAATGGTGTCCAATAAATGTGTAAGTACTTCCTTCATAATGGTAACGCACCTTGTAGGTTAGCTGTCCGATTTCTTAAATTTTGGATTAGTTTGATTGTCCTGGTGTGTATATCGTACTGAATAGCTTACCTTAGTAAGTCAAGCCTGGCCTCAGGCCGGGCTTGGGGAGTAGAAGAACTCCCAGAACCCCATCAACCAGGTATTAGTCTCTCTGGCTTGCTTAGGTCTTGCTTAATGCTTGGTTATAAAACTCTTGAGGTGAATCAAGTATCAAGTTGTATTCAAGCGGTGAACGCAGGCCACAATGTGTTTATCCCCGGTCTCCCGTAATTATGCTTGTAACCTTGGTTATTGTCCCTCACGTGTGCTCTTCCTAATAAACAAAGGCCAAAGTTCATTCCATGCACCTGCTAAATCACCTGTTTATGGTAGTTTAGAAATTAAAATGAAAAACCGAAAAATTAAAAAAACGGTTTACACACGACTCTCGCCTGATGACTTCCGGAACAAGTGCTTCGCTGACGACTTTTGTTCAAACCCCACACAACGCTGTAAATGCTTCACCCACGTACTACAAATACAAATTATCGCTAACAGAACCTAAACACCTAACCTAACCAATGCCACAATATGCATAATATATTAATATTTAACAATATTAATTTATATTTAAAAAAATTACCATTTTGAATGAACAGTATTTTAAAATTGATGAATGCGTCTTTGGGGTGGAGCGCTGGATGGAATGGACCCGGTCTGAGGACGGGTTGAACCACGATACAATCTCCAGCAACCAGCCCTACTGATGCCACCCCGCTCACGCCCCTCTACCCACCGCAGCCACATAAAAGATCTCCATCTGTCCAGATTTTAAACCTGGTCTGTGTGTACAGATGGTAAAGGGAGCGAGTCTTATTTTCAGGCTGTTGATATTTCTTGCATCGAAGATGTGTCTGACATATAGACTTGCGTTACCTCTCTACATCTGTTGCTATCGAAAATAATGAACTATTTTATCTGTGCCTGGGCTATAATTTATATGGAAATGACAGTATAATTTATTTGCGCGTGTAATAAATATTTCATGACCATGTAAAAATCATATTATGTAATATGATTTTTTGGAGAAGATTTTTGGATAAGAAATGTCACGCCCTGTGATAAAACCTGCGTTCTTTGCCCCCAAGTTACACTGCCTGTTATTGTTTACAGTTAGTTCCCATGCTGTCTACTTGTGCCAGCGCCATGCGCTGTAGCATGATCGAGAATCCAGTTGGCTATTTCTAGAACTTGTGGTATTAGAGTGTCAAGGGACAAAAAGCCTGTTGGGCATATTCAGTCCCCTAGCCAAACGGAGGTTGGGGGGGGGGATAAGGGATACACACCTGTGTGTAACCCGTTTGTCGGTACATATACTACTGGCTGGTCAGTAAGGTAGCCTTAACCATCTTGCGGTTGATAAGGCGCCAAGCGAAGGGCGAGGCTACCTTCTCCGTCATTAGTCCAGTGCTGGCCAAACAGCTCCTGAGAGAGTAACGCTCTCATTATCCACCATGTCACGCTACCGTGCAGCTGGTGCACAGATCAAGCTTACCTAGTGGCGACTTGATCAGCTGGCCTGTAATGTAGCTTACAGTTAGCATTTATAATGTAACCAAGTAAAGTTACCTTGGAGAGAGTGGAGGTCTGTGGGCCTGCCAGGGGAGTGGGTCAAGCGCAGATGGTCCCGGTGAATCCCAAGTTGGGGAACTCGAAGGGTTGCTGCTTCGTCATTTAACGTGTATTTTTCTTAACAAATATCTTGCCCACCGGCGGACGTATAAAGCAAGTACAATATATAGTTCAATTCGTTAGGTGGTTAGGATAATTAAATTTGGCTCTGTACATATTATTATAGAGGTATTGGATAAATAAAGGTTGATCAGGTGGTGGAAACGCGTAGAGTTCCCAGTTGAATACTAATGCGCGCCACAACGGCGTGACCCCATGAGGCGCAGCTCTGGAGGCGGGCCTCGCCAGGCTCCCACCTCCCTCCGTCAACGTGTGCCCTCTGTGTGTACAACCTTGTGTACTATTACACTACCTCTCCTTCCTTGTCCATCTATTAACCATGCTTCTCTCTTTCAGGTACGTAGTATCCCTGTTCGGTTGGTGTCGTGAAAGACTGGATGCGTGAGTATATGGTATTGTAAACATATATTTTGTACAGTAGTGGTGGAAACACGAGATGTTATTTTATAATAGATAGTATCTGCTGTAAATATATAGAATACATTTTTACGTCCATCTTAATCACATGTTAGAAAACTATAGGTTCAGTCGACACGAGTGGTTTATAATGTTTGTATTGCTCTTTAGCCGAATAGCAATTTCTTTGACGAAGACTTACACTTTGACGGACAAAATTATCTGGAGAATAAGTAAAGTTGGTTCTGGGAATTCTACTTCCCATACCCGGCCTAAGCCCAGGCTTGACTTGGGATAAGTTGGTCTAACAAGCTATTGCTTGAAGCGGCCCGCAGGCTCACATATCCACTACAACTCGGTTGGTCCGGTACTTCGTGCACGAAAGTGTTTAATTATCTCTTGAACACTAGGCCTACTGTCCTTACCCAAACACTGATGAAATACCTGTCAGTATTACCACCACCAACTGTCAGTATTACCACCACCAACTGTCAATACTACCGTTATCATCACCACCACCACCACTAACCCCCCGTCCCCCACGGTGTGTCAGTATTGCCATAATGATTATACATGTCACTAACAGTCTACAACAATCGTCTGTGCTGCTCTATTGACAATACACCAAAGACCAGAGAACGTTTGTTTTGCATTATATTTAGTTGGTTTGTTTTATAATGTCTCTATATCTATCTTTGTTCCCGCATCCCAAACATTATGAACTCGCTCTTGGATGGTGGTATTTGCGTCACGGTAGATGGCACCACAAGTCCTTGTTTACACTGGACGCTTGTCTCAGTCTGGTTACTACACAAGGCTCCCATCAAACCCCAAGATTCAGTTACTCATACATAATGAAGTAATGTTAACGTGACGTATCAATGATAAAATATAATAAATATGTTGGGAACAAAAGTTGTTGTGTTCAAGAGGAGACTTGACAAGTTGCTAACGTTTCCGTGACGTATCAATGATAAAATATAATAAATATATTGGAAGCAAAAGTTGTAGTGTTCTACAGGAGACTTGACAAGTTGCTAACGTTACCGTGTCAGCCTTGGTTGTGAAGACTGTGAGCATCCACTGTACCCGACTTCTCTGATACTCTCGTGCATACATTAACTTTATGCAACGTCATCAACTGCTATAACCTCAAGCTTTATTGTCATGACCTCCAGCAACACTTCCTCTACAACCACTTGTGTACATTACTGCTAATTAAGATGGCTAGTGTTCTACCTGGAATGCCACGTTGGTTTTCTTGTTGTTTAGCACTGTGATTATTGTGGTCAATTATTTTCATTACTTTCGGCATACGCGTTTAATGTATACAGTAGACCTATTGTCTTGTGTATGACCCTCTGTTCTGCGTGACAGTGAATACCAGCATTATCCTCACTTTAATAGGACTTAATTGAAATCCTCAGATTAGGCAAAATTGTAATTAATTTTGTCAATAAAGATAATAATAATACTAATAAGTGCTTTGATCAAACATTCGTCGTTTGTTGCACTATTACAAATTTCCTATTGCCTTTCCTGTTTTTTATTTTTGTACTTGGCTTTGGCTTGCGGCCTAGTGCCCTCGCTATTGTCAAGTCTTCTTTTCTCTCGGTCACTATTTTTAAGATCAAGTGACCTTTTGTACCCCAACACCAAGGGTGATCATCTTCGTGACTGCGAGTCTCTCTCCCTCTCCTGGCCACGCACCAAGACTTTCCGCTAATGTACCAACCACTGTCTTTGTTTTCGTCCGTGAAACTGGTTAAATAACTATATCTCTGGCAAACGTAACGGCAAGGAAATACATTTCCTTGTAGCTTGTTATTGTCAGTATTCCAGGTGTTACTTCTATCCGTTGTGCCATAAGAATTTTCTGCAGACTTGTGCTTAATGTAAAGGTTAATCGATCTGGCAGAAGCTCTTGTGATTGCTAGGCTCATTATATGAGAGCGTGGCGACAGGAGAAGCAACAGCCAGCAGCGTCGGGCATGGCCTTGACTTTCCTCCGAGTCTGTTACCTTAGTGTGGGCCAGGACCGGTCTTGCCAGTTGCCAAGGAGCTTCTCTTGGTTTCATGATCGTGTTCCCGGATGTTTTCCACTTGAATTCACGGACAGTAAAGTTATTTAAATACTTACCTGATGAATGTTTATACAGTACATGTCACTTGAAACCTTATTAGTAAGGTTAGCATGTGTGGTTAGTATGGGGGAGTGATGGGGTGTAGGTGGTCTGGAATCAGCGTTACCATGCCCCGAGGGTCACTCTTCACGGTCTTTCAGTCCCCTGAACTATGTATGTAAGGTTGTACATGGTCGTGCTTGACGCGGGTACAATATTTGCATATCAAGTTACTTCTAGCCAAGGGCGAGGCTGTCCGCTCGGTCACCCACTTGGTTCCTGTGTGTACCCACCGGTGCTCAAACTGTAAGGTAGGTTGGTGGTCTTGCACCGCCCCGCACAAACACCTTGACCAAAGAACATTGATTCAACAATTTCCATTCAAAAGACATATGCGTTTGACTTTTAAAGGTTTCGGCAGCTTACATAACACTTACCACATCCCTCTTGAGCAAAGAATATATCCCCACTCCCCTCCTGTGAGCCAGACAACAGGTGTGCTCTAAAGTACTGTTTATTTACCCAGGTGGGAGGGGTTCCTCGCCGGCTGCGTCACATGGGTTGGGGTTTCGTGACGGCAAGGACGATAAAATCTAGCACTGCTCGTTATACTTCTCGCTCTTGTTATAATTATGAAGTTTTAATTTACAAAATCGTCATGAAAATCAGAAATTGACTTTAGTTAATTTCAGTTGTGAATTTAGATGAGTAGACTATATGCAAATTTTAGGTGATGGGCAGATGTTACTGGCGAGCGGTGGTGCTTGCTGTCTTGGCGAGGCTAAGATGACCGGCTAGTTAGCGGCCCTGGCCATGTTGGGTCCGTGAAGGCACGGACCCAACGGCTGCTTTAAGCCCTCCATTAGCCGCCACGGTTGTCATTGCCCTTTACAAGCCCTTTCTCGGCTCTCGTGGTCGTCTTTAGTGTTTCTAGTTTTCATGCGAGTTTAGAAGACAGTTCAAGGCCTCTTAATCTATCAGTTATGCTCGGCACCAACATGGAAAGGGGGGGGGGGGGAGGGTCGGCTTGAAATTGTCAGCGTCAGTGACTGGCTTCTTTGTCTGCGGCTCAGCCTCCGTAACAGTCACACGTTATTACCCGGCCTTATTGGTCTTGAGGCCGGAGAAAAATCCTGTCCTCGACTATTTTGCTTTACTGTTTTTCTTAGTATTTGTTGGTGTCTGTCTCTGTCGCCCAACAAGCGATAAGTTTAGATCATAGACGTAGGAATTTACTGTTTTGGTGAAAGCGGTGCTTTGTCACTTTGCATGGAAAAATGTTTCATAGGTATGCATACATACCACCGTTTGGAGGCGAGTGCTTAGCGTAAGTACCTAAGACAAATTCATGGTGGACGTTTTTTTTTTCTTATTTTTCTAAATGCTCAACATCAGTGGCGCAAGTCTTAAAATGTTCCAGCATTGATTTTGTTTGCGAGCTTATGAGAGCTCTACATAGCCAATAAATTGAACCCAAAATCGACTTGGAACACTTTTTCACCGGGGCTCGACCCCCTGTCCTTTATAGCTCTTGGCAGATTTCTGCCGTATCATGTACCTATTTGTATTTAAAGACAATGTATCTAGTACATATGTGCATACTGATTAAGACATTAATAATAATGCTGACGTGTTTAATGTACGTGTAGTTAATGCTGAAAATTAGAGATGCCAGGCGGTGGAATATTAGCAGTGATATTTTTAGTGAGGACGGCTGTGAGAGTCTTGTATTTAGGCTACACAACTGCCGAGAGCCTTCGTGGTCTTTCTGATAAGATGGCCAATGAAATAGCACAATCAGCAGATTTTTAAACCAGTAAAATTACTGTTGTGGCATAGAGAGGTAACAAGCCCTTCGCCTGCCGTTATGTGGTGCAAACAGCCCCGTATTGCCAGCGATAAAGGGGGTAGTGAAGATTGTACTAAGGATCTTTCTCCAGGTCCTTAGATTCTTAAGTTTTTCTCCATAAAAGAAATAAACAGCCTCGGTCTAGGTTTCCACGTGCTAAGGCTCTAGGAACAAGGCAGGCGCGTGTAGCACAAGAGGGGAATAAACGAGGAAAGGGAACTGTCAGGGGGAAAGTGCCAAGCCATTACGACTATAGTAGTAGGCATCCCTCAGTCTCCTGAGACTATGGAGTTGCGCTCTGGTTGTCGGTCTGGAGTGGCCTCTCCAGGGCGCAAAGCTTGGGAAGGTTGGTGCGGATTAGAGTTGATATTTGGATTAGAGTAGGATGTGTGATGAGGTGAGTTACACAAACCCAAACTGAGTGAGGAGTTGTAAGAAAATTTTATCAAAAATATTTGTGAAAACTTTGCTATATTGGTTACCTAAGGAAGCGGAACTGGAGAAATGTTGAAAAGCCAATGAGACTATTGCTTATAAAAGACAAGAGTACAATATGTAATATTGGAAGATATATCATTGGCAGTGATTATGGCGTTGATGGAGAAGTTGAAACGTGGAAAAGCTGTAGTTGTTGGTCAAGCCTGGCCTCGGGCCGGGCTTGGGGAGTAGAAGAACTCCCAGAACCCCATCAACCAGGTTGGTATTGGTACAGTATATGCAGAAATTATTAAATGCCGTGGTGATTAAAAATGCTTAGCGTGCATATAGAACACAATAGCCCAGAGTTGGGTGCGCGGCTTGGGAGTACCCAGGTCGAGGGTTCGAATCCTCGGCATTGCTTCAATTGATTTTCTCATTGATATATCACCTTACTTTGATCTCCTTGTGTATTAAGCCAGCTTTAGCGAGGTAGAGTATAAGGGGTAGTGGGAACCTTCCCCTCATCTTCAGACTTTCCACTATAAATGTAATTTCTGTTTAATATCGGGAAATTCATTTAGTTATTTATTTCAAGGCTTCGATGTTGATCCGGAAAATAGATTTTTGTTATTAGCTTCAAATACGTCTGGCTCATTGGTGCGAAATATAAAAGTCGAGGAAGGTTGATGTGTGTGTTGGTGCACAGCGAGCCACAAGGTCACAGTTACTATGAATAGTCTCTTAGTGTCAGATTATTACTGCCAGTTCCAACCTGTACTTTCACTGGAAATTGTATTTTGGCTTCATTGTCAAAAGATAAATATTATGCTCGAGTCAGTAGGTGAACGGTCAAAGGTAAGGTAATTCTGGGGAGAAAGTGCGAAGTCAGTATGATTATATAACACTTGGAAAGGATACAAAAGGATGAGAAACGTGGATACGAACACTGGCTCAGGGATAGTGCCCAGTCACTTAGCTCATCGGGGTTCGAACGCCAGACCAGTCAAAGTAGATGGCTCAAAGTCACGCTGTAAGACAATGTGAAGAGAGTATTAATGACGGGCGACAAATCTAGTGGCCTTGGAGGAGGTTATTATTGCCATGCTGATGCCTACTGTATTCTTCAACAGCTTTAATAATCCCCTTCTGTGTCTAACATGAGATGACAGGACCGCGTCCCGGTCTCTGGTTGACGGACTCTTTCATAATCATTGAAGCTCGTGGTGTTTGCGGCTCGTAGCCTGTGGCAGACACCGCCGGCCGGTTGAGCAAAAGCTTGAAGAATGCATCAAACTACGTTCATAATACGCACCTTCACATCTACGGTCATAATACGCAATACGCACCTTCACACAAGCGTCTATCGCACAGTGAAGGTGTTTGTCAGTGTTGCTTCACCCTTTCTCCTCCCAATAGTCACTTGTATACTGTAGTGTAGCAAGGTCATCCCACGCGATATTGGGAGCTGTCACCCACGCGGCTGGCTACGCCCACTTAATATTGCACCAATTGCTTCGCCTTTTTCTTCCCCAGAGATAACGTTACCATGTAAGTATTTATGGTTCATTAATTTTTTCAGTGTTCCATAGATGGAAATACCGAATGTCCAAGCGCTAATAAACCTTAAGTCTGCCACCGGAATTAAATGTAAAAAATGAAAACTGGTTTTTAGTAACTGATCTTGGTAATAGCCAATATACAAGGCATTATCAACCTTATCCACAAAACTTAGGATACTAATTTCACCTGCGAGTTTGCTCTTACTGGACCGACATAACCTCTTGGTGTGTCGACCATCGTATGCAGTTTGTGTTATACTTCCAGGGTTGTGGAGGTGGGTCGTCCGTGTTCGATAATGTTCCCCGATGCGTCGTTTCCCCTTCGCAACGGTGTATTTTATCAGTAGTTGTGGGCCAGGGGCTCCGCTATCTGGCTTCCCTCTGTCACCAGGACGTGGCGGCAGTTGCAATCATTTGGTAAGACCAGGAGGGAGGTGTTGCGATGCAGGAGCGGGGCTTGTACCCGGTGTCGGCGGGTAGGTCTGTTGGAGCTCGTTACTCGGGCACTTGCGTCACACTGCCCCACCCCTCCCCACACCACATGGCCCCACCACACCACACCCCTCCCCTCCCCTCTCCTCGTTCTTCCCTTCTCTCGACCCCCCCCCCCCCCCATCTCTCGTCCCCTCCCCCTCCCTGCGTCACCTCGCCTCGCCCCTTCCTCAGTCCGGTCTATACCTTTCCTGATTTGGGGGTCTGTCCCACCCCGCCTCAAGGCCGGAATGTCCACATGTCTGCCCTGCTACGTTATTGCTTTCTGAATGCCAGTGCATTATCTTGTAAATACGTAACACATTATTATTGTATTGTAATTTTTTCCATTAAGTGTGCTAATTGATGCTCACGATTGATTAATGATGAGGGTAATCAAAATGTAATATGGCTACTTTGCGTTCCTGCTAGTTTATATCTAGACTATATTTATTTTTGCTCGTTAATTCGATAACGAGAGCCTTAAGTTTTACAATTTTTCTCCTTGGAGAACATGCCTGAGAGAGATATATCATAGTTTAGAATTAGACAATTGGAGGGACTGCCTCCAACTCTGCATGCTGATTTAATAACTCAGTATGAGATAAGGTTGCAGAATAGAACCAGTGAAGAGGAGGAGTGCCATAAGCACACTCAGTGAACACTGTATAAACATCAGAGGTCCGCGGTTGTTCAACACCCTCTCAGCGAGTATCAGAAATATTGCCGTAACAGCCATGGACATCTTCAAGAGGAAACTAGATTGTTTCCTCCAAGGAGTGCCGGACCAACTGGGCTGTGGTGGATATGTGGGCCTGCGGGCCGCTCCAAGCAACAGCCTGGTGGACCAAGCTCTCACAAGTCAAGCCTGGCCTCGGACCGGGCTTGGGGAGTAGAAGAACTCCCAGAACCCCATCAACCAGGTATCAACCAGGTATCAACCAGGTAAAGAATAGTTTAGTAGCGGACACCTGCGAAAGGGAGATGGAACTTTCACAGATGACAAGAAAGAAATGATTGAAATGCTGAAGAATCAGTACGACTCTGTTTTCAGCGAGCCACTAAACACACTGAAGATTGATAACCTAAAGGAATTTGTCATGGTTGTGATACCAACATCAAATCATGTTTCAGATGTCACCCTATTCCCATTGGATTTTGAAGAAACCATAGACAGTATGCCTATGCACTTTGCACCAGGCCCTGATTCTTGGATTGCCTGAAGAGCGTGCAGAGATCCTCTACTACTAGAATCCACTCTGTAAAACATCTAAACTATTGGGACCGACTAAAATGCCTCAATCTGTATTCTCTCGAGCGCAGACGGTAGATATACAGAATAATTTACACGTGGAAAATACTAGAGGGGCTGGTCCCAAACCTACACACAGAAATAACATCACATGAGACCAGAAGGCATGGCAGGATGTACAGAATACCCCCGTTGAAAAGCAGAGGTGCAACAGGTACTCTGAGAGATAATTTTATCAACATCAGAGGCCCGAGACTGTTCAACACGCTTCCATTACACATAAGGGGCATAACTGGCCGACCTCTAGCAGTGTTCAAGAGAGAACTGGATAAACACCTCCAAAGGATACCTGATCAACCAGGCTGAGAGTCATACGTTAGGCTGCGAGCAGCCGCCTGGTTGACCAGTCCAGGAACCAGGAGGCTTGTTGTTGTTGTTAAAAGATTCGCTACCTGGAACAAAAAGTTGCAAGTAACACGGGCTATGGTGAGCCCGTGCTTGATCGAGGACCGGGCCGCATGGACGTTGAGCCCCAAATCATCTCTAGGTAACCTTGGAAGTTGGGGTGCAAGAAATACTCGTTGTGGATCAATAAATATTAAGGGCCGAAGACTTCGACACCCTCTTTCTAATTATAGGGGCCGTTAATTAAGAGATGTGTATCCAAGAGGGAACTTGATAAGCACCTCCTATCAATACCTGATCAGTCGGGCTGAGATCCCAAAGTGTGTGCAGCGGCGTCGAACAGTCTGGTAGACCAGACCGACAATCACTGGGGTATTGATCCTCTGAACCGCCTCAAGGTAAGGTAACCATACAAATTACGCGTCTCTTCGAAAGCGAGTATTAATTGTATGGTTAGCCAAGGTAAGGTAAGGTAAGGTAAGGTAAGGTAAGGTAGCCGTATATTTACAACGAATATTTTTTAGGTTTACGTTCTAGATGTATAAAATTGTAGAGGGCGGTGTTGCCAGTGTCGGGAAGTGTTGTTAGCGTTTTGTGTGTGGTGGTCAACCTCACCCTATGTTCAGTAATTGTTCTGTTCTCCCTGTTGTTGAATGTTCAGTAATTGTTGTGTTCTCTGTTAACACCTTGTTGAAACATTTCTTCATTTACGATTACTTGGTTTAAAGTGGAAGGGACTGGTTGTATGAATGATGTAAACAAAGCTGTAGTTTTGAAATAAATTTTAACGCGAGTAAGATATTATATAAATTATTTGTGGCCCTGGATTAGTACCTGTTGATTTCCAGAGTTATTCCACTTCCGCAGCCTGGCCTGTGGAGAGCCTTTCTACGTGACTGGCTGGTTTGCTCGGGGCCGCATATTAAAGTATATCCAAAGATCCTAGTGTTATTTCAGGTTGTAAAGACGTCCTCTGTCTAGTTTGTTAGGCGGCATGTATCTCAATTTACCGTATACACACACATTACAAATATTATTTGTTGGTGTAACCAAAAGAATGTGAAAATTGAAGTTGATTGAGAGCGTGAGGTAAAGCTTTGTGCCAGGGAGTTGATGACAGTTGATCCCTGGCCTGGAACTGACATTAGCAGTTGGCGTGTGACGGTGGTGGCGGCGACACGCACAAGCCTGGGAGTCTCTCACCGCTACTGGCATTAAACTTCCTTCTACTTCTTTCTACTCCAGTGATTAAAGTTTGAAGTTTCATTTTTAGCTACTTTATTTTCTTTGTTGCTCTTAGTTCAAGTATTTTGAATAATGAAGTGTTAAATTATGTATGACATTTTTGGTGTGTGCACGTGGCAGTGGACGGTGTTCTCTCTAGTATTAGGGTGTGTCAGTGGATGGTCTCCCCCCCCCCCTCCCCCCTACCCCCTCGTGTGAAAGATGTGTGGGATTGGATACGAATGTTGTAATGCTGTCGTTATTGAGCGTAACACACCGTATCACCCATGATCCCAGTCCTTAATAAGTAAATACACATGCCTGTGCACTCACCCTTCTTTAGATATACGCACACGAACATGTGCACGCATACCTATTCCAACATTTTCCCGCCGAAGGTGAGCTAAAATACAATGACTTGCACATAGGATAGAACCAGTGAGGAGTAGAGGTGCCATAGGCGCAGAGAGCACTGTCTGAACATCAGAGGTCCACGGCTGTTCAATTCTCTCCCAGCAAACATTAGAAATATTGATGGAACCTTTTCAAGCAACGATTAGATTGTTTCTTGTAAGAAGTACCGGCCGGACCAACCGCACCTTACAGGATCAGAAATTGTACTGGATATGTGGACCTACGGGCACATTTGCAGGATAACTTGCAGGTCCTGTTGGACCTGCAAGTTATCACAAGTCGAGCCTGGCCTTGGGCCGGACTCGGGGAGTAGAAGAGCTCCAGACACTCTCCAGGTAAGAAGGTACCTAAGCTGTTAAGAGAGGAATGTTCAATTGCTCAGAGTTCGTTTCTCGCAGCACTGTTCGTGCGCACGGGCCTCGCTGGGTGCATTGCAGCGGTTGCTCGGTTGCCTTGCAACATTGATTCTTGTTTTGATTCTTCTGCTCATCCCAACCGATTTAAAACTTCCGAATCTTCTTTCGCCTTCGGCTCCAGACTATCTTTCATCGCCCCCTCTCACTTTCTCTGTCATTGTTCTTGCTCTCCCAATTTTCTATTTTATCCTCCGTTTCCTCTCCCCCCCCCCCCCTCATTTTTCCTAACTACTCTTAGGTACACACAGAAATCACAATACCGTGATACATGAAGATGACGAGTCACTACTAGGATTTCTAGTAGGATTCCTAGTAGGATTTCTAGGGGAATCTCTAGTGGAATTCCTAGTAGGATTTCTAGTAGGAAATTGACGTCACCCTAGGTTGAGAATTGTGATGGCCGGGCAGCATTAGGACAGTCACACATTTTGTTGTACATTCTAATATGTCAGGTATCTGGGTTTGCCAGTAAAGCTGGCAGGTGCAGCCCAGTTGACATAGCTTACCATACTACCTGCTTGATACGTGCTTGATGGGGTTCTGGGAGTTCTTCTACTCCCCAAGCCCAGCCCGAGGCCAGGCTCGACTTGTGAGAGTTTGGTCCACCAGGCTGTTGCTTGGAGCGGCCCGCAGGCCCACATACCCACTGATCCGGAACTTCTCTTAGAAAACAGTCCAGTTTTCTCTTGAAGATGTCCACGGTTGTCCCGGCAACTATAGGCGTCACTGCACGAGTGCGTATCTTCCCAACGGATTTGGTGAATGGAAGAACAGGTTTACTCTGAATGAACCTCTTCCTTCCCGCGTAATTATCGCGTTCAGTCCCCTTTTTTTTCAAAGGTAATTACCGTACGTGTTTAAGTTCTACATTACTATTTAGCCGAATAAGCCCCAGATATTGAGGTAATATTGTTACGTCCGTCTGCGTATATGACCTCGTTTCTGGCCATTCAGTCGGGTAAGTTGTAAAATAAATAGGGTCAGGGTCGGCACCCAACACCGGCTTACTTTCGCTGCTCAGCGCCGTAGATGGCTGGTTCTTGTGGTGGTGTGTTGCTGGTGCTTGATGCTGCTGTTGCTCCTTGATGAGGATGCTGTTTCTCCTCGATGTTGATGCTATTGTTGTTCCTTGAGGCTGCTAATGCTGCTACTGTTCCTTGACGCTGCTAATGCTGCTACTGCTCCTTGACGCTGCTAATGCTGCTACTGCTCCTTGACGCTGCTAATGCTGCTGTTCACCACTTTAGACCCAGAGAACGTAACAAACTACACTATTTTGTGAGAGCGTATTGTTACTACTGCAGTTGTTAACCACAACCCCACAAACTGCCAGCCCACAGTTGGGTTGTTGACTAGCTCCCGTCAAGTGGCCAGTCGTAGAATGTACGCACAAGTGTCGTATGACCGTACGTTCACTCACAGAATGAGGTCTGGTGTTTTTTGTAAACCAGCTTGAGTGGTTGCGCAAAGGACGTTGGACAGAGATGGACGTTGCGTAAAAGTAAACCAGCTTGCGTAAAGGCTTTTTAGTCGTTCCCAATAGTTTAGATGTTTTACCGAGTGGATTCTAGCAGTAAAGGAACTCTGCACGCTCTCCTGGTCAGCAATTTCTCCAGCTTTGAAAGGGGCTGTCATTGTGCAACAGTATTCCACTCTAGAGAGCACGAGCGTCTTGAAGAGTATCATCATCGGTATTACATCTCTGCTTTGAAAAGTTCTTGTTATCCAACCTGTCATTTTTCTTGCAGTTGTGACGGCTACTTTATTGTGTTCTTTAAATGTAAGGTCTTCCCACGTGAGTACACCCAAATTTTTTACATTGCTTTTTCGTTCTATGTAATGATTTGACTGCGTTTTGTTCTTGGGTTCTGTGATAGCATGTTTTTCCGAGTGAATCACAGTTCTAGCGAGGCCTAGGTGTGCCCCTGTGCCTATTAGTAAGGATTTGGAAAGTAATCCTTTTCCCATTGATCATTCCCTTCTGGTAGGTGTCCGTGTCTCTTGAAAGTTGGGTTCAGGATCCACTGGAAACCATTTTCATATCAGTATGTAATATTAACAATTGTGCAACAATGTTCACAAGAATGTCATTTGCTGAGCTAAATGAAGTATGGGGTTCAGTTCCTGAACCCATTATGTGCCCCCGTAACACCACCGCCAACGGGATGGGTATGGGGTGCATAATTAGTGAATAAATCATCGGTGTTCTCTCGGTAAAGTATCTTGGCAGCTGTAGTTCTGTCCACCTGTACCTAAACTTAAGCCCCTCGTGGGCTTGTCTCGTCTGCTAATTACGTCTCTCTCCAATAAATAGCTTGTTAAAGGCTGGCACCTGGCACAGCACCTGTCTCTCGCTACTCTTTAAAGTGAATTCATTTTGTGCTCGCGAAGCCATTTTTCATGTTCGTGGACTTCTCGGTACGACAATGGTTTATAATTGTAAAGAACTCGGTCAGTGGAATGAGGGAAGCTGAATACATCGTGTGGTGGAGAGGGCGGGAGTAGGTGGCAAGTAGGCCCCGTGGTGCTTGAACGCGGAGTGGAGGCACAGTTGTGGAGATGACAAGAGTAGAGGCGCAGTATTGATTACAATTGTCTCGTTTCAACGATATCGACCCTGGTTGCGGCGGTATAGTGGCAAGGTTGTCAGTGTTGGCGGTCGTTAGGTTGTCAATCGTGGTGGCTGTGATGGTGGCTAACAAGACCGTCATCCAGGAAATTTGGTCGAAGACCGGATCGGGGAAACTTTGATCCCCAGAACCACTCTATGGCAAGGTCAGTGATGGTCTGGGTGATGACAGTAGTGGTGGTCCTTCCTCCCTCGTCAACGTCTGCTCCTCTCTCAGTAACCACGAACTAGCCGGAGGTCTTCATTGTCATTGTGTTCCTTATAGTGCCTTTAAAGCGTGGTGTCGGCGCCACGCGCGCGCGCCTCCCAACTTTGTATTGATCGCCTCTTTTCTCTTGTGTTTACAGCATCAGTCGTAATTACCCCCCCCCCCCACACTTCCTATTCTTGCACTCGTCTCCCTGCCCTTCCCTGTCCTCTGCCCTGCCCCCTGCCCTGTCCTGCCCGTCTCTTGGTTCCCCCCCCCTTCCCTTCCCCCTACCCTGCCCCGCCCCCTGCCCTGCCCCGCCCCCTGCCCTGCCCGTCTCTCTCCCCTCCCTGCCCCTGTTGCTGCAGCTTTATGATAGCGAAGTCTACCTTTCGTCATAGTGTGACAAAGTTGTCACTTCTTATGTCACTTTTATATTAGATGACAAGTCGTCTTCGTGTATGGTGCCACTCTCGTCTGACAGCAGAGTAAACTGCCCCCGTGCTGTCTTTCTTGTGGCTACCTTGTGTAGCCTCCAGGGATCAACGGCCCCGCGGTCCGGTCTCCGACCAGGCATTCCGGTTGGTCGTCAGGTCAACCTGGCTGTTGGGCGCGGCTGCTCGCAGCCTGACGAATGAATCAGTCTGGTTGATCAGGTATTCTTTGCATGTGTTTGTCGAGTTCCTCTTGAACACTGTGAGAGGCCGGCCAGTTATGCTCCTTACAGGAGTGTGTTGAAAAGTCCCGGGCCCTTAATGTTGATAGTTCTCCCTCAGCGTACCTACTGCACCTCTGCTTTTCAACGGGGGTATTCTGCACATCCTGCCATGCCTCCTGGTCTCGTGTGGTGTTATTTCTGTGTTCAGATTGGGAACCAGTCTCTCTAATATCTTCCACGTGTAGATTATTATGTATCTCTCGCCTGCGCTCTAGAGCATACAGATTTAGAACATTTAATCGGTCCCAGTAATTAAGATGACTTATAGAGTGGATTTTAGTGGTAAAGGATCTTTGCACGCTCTCCAGGTCAGCAATTTCTCCGGCTCTGAATGGGGCTGTTAGAGTGCAACAATATTCCACCCTAGAGAACACTAGTGTCTTGAAGTATCATCATTGGTATGACATCCATTGTTTGGAAGGTCCTTGTTATCCAACCTGTCTTCTTCCCGTCGTGACACCTGCTTTATGGGGTTCTGTAAAGGTAAGGTCTTGGACATGATTACTCCACGGTCCTTTACACTGCTTTTTCGTTCTATAGTGTGATTTGATTCAGTTTTATATATGGTTTTCGTTTTTAAATTTTCATTTTCCCATGACACTGGAGCTGGAACTTATTTTCATTAAACGTCAATATTATTTGTGGGCCATTGAAAGACCCGACTTACATCCGAGTGGAGGTTTTCCGTGTCCTCTATATTGTCTACTCGCATGAACATCCTAGTGCCATCTGCATATGATACAATTCTGTAGTTTGTATCCTTGTCTATGTCTGATATTAGGATAAGAAAAAGTACCGGACCAAGTACGGTACCTCGGGGGACTGAGCTTTTCAGAGTAGATGATCCGGATATTACTGTGTTGACTATTACACTCAGCGTTCTGTTGGTTAGGAAGTTGAAAATCTATTTCCATACATTGCCAGTAATTCCTTTTGCACGCATTTTTGTGCGTAGTAACACCATGGTCACATTCCCTCCAGTGGGAGAGATTTACGGTATTCTACAGTACAGCTGGTCAAGAGTGGTGTTGACCAGATCTGCTTCAAGAATACTTCGTGTTCTTCTCCTCTTCGGCACCCTTGAGGCTACAAAGCTTTGTTTCCTCCGGTTTGTCGCGTCTGTTGGGAGGCAAGTCGTGTCAGCTGGTGTAATTATATTTGAACGACGATAAAGACCTCATTGTTGCGACGCCAGGGATAATTATTTTTAATCAATGATTCATTCATTAATCCTCCCTCGTACGCTGATTCCTCACCTTACTCATACACTGGTACCTTATACTCCTCATACTCCTGACATACACCCACGCCCCAGCCTGATGTACACCTCCCACAGTGCCGGCCGACTTAATTCTTAACATCTAAAGTGTTCATAAAGAGAGATGTTAAGGAACTAAGGCACTCGATGGTCTATTAGTGCAACTCGTCGTCTTGAATAATACATCACATTTTGACGTATAAATCCCCTAAGGCTAAAAACTAATGCACAAAAAGTAGTAGCGGCTCGCTAATTGAGGTTTTTGTTGTTTTAGATTCAGCTCCTCGTATCAAAAAGTTGCAAGTAGCGCGGGCTATTGTGAGCCCGTAGTGGACTTACCTGCCACACGAGTGGGGCTGTAACTGTCCAATATTGAGGTGATGTCCCGTTTTCTATTCGTGGGTCCTCAGATTGTTCGGGCAGTTTAGTACATCAGCCAAGTGATGTCATGAACGCTTGAGAGGACTGGTAGATTGGCGAGGTGCCAGGGAGGTGGAAGTGAGGTGTAGAGTGTGAGTAAACACCTCACGGTAAGGAGACAGGCAGGGCGAGACAGGTATCAATTGTCAGTGACTAATTAGAAGCCTCGGGAGTTTACAAAAGACTTGTTAGATCTTTAATATAATATAGACCATTGGTTATTACAACAACATGGCTGATTCTTGGGTATGTCCAGACAAGGCTGGATTGAGTGTACTTACCTAGTTGTGTTTGCGGGGGTTGAGCTCTGGCTCTTTGGTCCCCCCTCTCAACGGGACGCGGGATAGGACTGGTGTGTGTGGGGGGGAGGGGTGGAACGGTTATCTTCTTGAGGTTATCTTGAGATGATTTCGGGGCTTTTTAGTGTCCCCGCGGCCCGGTCCTGGACCAGGCCTCCACCCCCAGGAAGCAGCCCGTGACAGCTGACTAACACCCAGGTACCTAATTTACTGCTAGGTAACAGGGGCATAGGGTGAAAGAAACTCTGCCCATTGTTTCTCGCCGGCGCCTGGAATCGAACCCAGGATCACAAGTCCAGCGTGCTGTCCGCTCGGCCGACCGGCTCCCACCCCACGGTGTGGGGTGGTGCGCAGTGGTTGGGTAAATTATTGGACAAGTGGTGAACTAAAAAGTTGTTAAGTACACTTTCTCTCCTGTAGTAAGATGCACCTCGCAGTGCCTTGTTGAGGACCAGCTTGAGATACGTGTTTTATAAACCTTTTATAGAAATATCTTTGTTACCTCCGGTCTATTTACGTGTGCCCACTTAATGTAATTAGTGCGGAGCTTGTGTCAAGCTCTTCCTTAACTACTTATGTACTCTTACTTAGGTAAGAGTGTCTTACCTACGTAAGACTAAGAAGTTATCGTGATATCATAAAGTAAAGAAAGAAGGGATCCCAAATATCCAGTAGCTGTAAGTACCTGAATGTCAAATCCTTTATTAATCAGTTGTGTTTAAATAATTAACACAGAAAAGCTCTGTCGAAGTCGTACGTCCACCTGTTGGGTGTACACAACACATAAGCCAACATGCATGAGCGGCCTGTGTTGCAAGCTATGGAAAGCAGTTGATACTGTAGCCTTGCCTTAGGGAGCCGGTCGGCCGAGCGGACAGCACGCTGGGCTTATGATCCTGTGGTCCTGGGTTCGATCCCAAGCGCCGGCGAGAAACAATGGGCAGAGTTTCTTTCACCCTATGCCCCTGTTACCTAGCAGTAAAATAGGTACCTGGGTGTTAGTCAGCTGTCACGGGCTGCTTCCTGGGGGCGGAGGCCTGGTCGAGGACCGGGCCGCGGGGACACTAAAAAAAAAAAGCCCCGAAATCATCTCAAGATTGTCGTCATACTAGACTTGTACTTTGAGAGTAAGTGTATGTGATAACAGGGGGGGGGAGGGAGGCAGCAGACATCACCCTCACTATGACAACGTCGCCTGCAACCAAGTGAACTCTTCCAGTAAGGGAAATGTCGATCGATAGAGTCCGGGAGATGGATTCCCTCGTCTGTGAGTCTTCGTCCGAGAACGAACGAACGGGGAAAATGCGTCTTGCTTATGCTAGTTTCTCTCGCACAGTGTTTCCAAAGAAATATATTTCGTAGCTGATTGATAGCTTGTTATTCAGGGAATGGAGAATTTTTGTACTAGCAGAAATACTGATTGGTGAATGTTGTAATGATGTGGTGGGTAATGTAGTGGGTTCTCGTGAGAGAATCCACTACGTTTTTAAGACACTAGTGTTCTCTAGGGTGGAATATTGTTGCACTCTAACAGCCCCATTCAGAGCCGGAGAAATTGCTAACCTTGAGAGCGTGTAAAGATCCTTTACCGCTAGAATTCACTCCATAAGTCATCTTAATTGTTGGAACATTAAAAGTTTTAAATTGTATGCTCTAGAGCGCAGGCGAGAGATAATAATAATCTACACGTGAAAGATATTAGAGGGACTGGTTCCCAATCTGAACACAGAAATAACAC
Organism: Procambarus clarkii; assembly: GCF_040958095.1. Lineage (NCBI taxonomy): Eukaryota > Metazoa > Arthropoda > Malacostraca > Decapoda > Cambaridae > Procambarus > Procambarus clarkii. Next base: position 11,803,426 of record NC_091190.1, on the reverse strand, counting down.
CACACGAGACCAGAAGGCATGGCAGGATGTGCAGAATACTTCCGTTGAAAAGCAGAGGTGCAGTAGGTACGCTGAGGGAGAACTATCAACATCAAGGGCCCGGGACTTTTCAACACACTCCCGCTACCTGTAAGGGGCATAACTGGCCGGCCTCTCACAGTGTTCAAGAGGAACTCGACAAACGCCTACAAAGAATACCTGATCAACAAGGCTGTGATTCATACGTCAGGCTGCGAGCAGCCGCGTCCAACAGCCTGGTTGACCAGACGACCAACCGTTAGGTCTGGTCGGAGACCGGGCCGCGGGGCTGTTGATCCCCGGAAGCTACAGAAGGTAGGCGAGTCGTCTCGTGGAGGTGGTGGTGGTCATCTGGGGTGGGGACGTCACCTTTAACTCCTCGCGTCGGGCTCCGTCCCTACGGGCCCTCGCCCACACTCTGGGTGACGAGGGCCCCCCCCTCACTCCACCCCCTTCCCCTCACTCCACCCCCCCCTTCACTTCACTCCATCCCTCTTCCCCTCACTCCACCCCCTTCCCCTCACTCCACCCCCTTCCCCTCACTCCACCCCCCTTCCCCTCACTCCACCCCCTTCCCCTCACTCCACCCCCCCCCCTTCCCTTCACCCCTCTTCCCCTCACTACCCCCTTCCTTGCTATAAACCCTGCACATCCTTGCTGAACGCAGTCTTTCCTGTTCCCCTTCCCTTGTAATCGTCATCCTGCCTTTCTCATTCCTAACATTACATATCCCCGTCACCTTCCCTATTCTTTACCACAGTTACACAGTATTCCCCCCCCCCCCTCCATTTCCTTAACCAGCCCCCCCCCTTTACTTTCCCACTACTTTCCTCTTTACTCTCCACTTAACCACCCTTCCCCAATAGAGGTGCCGCCACTCGAGTCACCATTTTCTTCATTTTCTGCCATTTTCTTCCATCAACTATTACCAACTTGTTCACTGCAGTGAACGAACGATATGGAAGAAAATGCAGAATAGAACCAGTGAAGAGCAGGGTGAACATCAGAGGTCCACGGTTGTTCAACATCCTCCCAGCGAGCATAAGAAATATTGCCGGAACAACCGTGGACATCTTCAAGAGAAAACTAGATAGTTTTCTTCAAGAAGTGCCGAATCAACCGGGCTGTGGTGAATATATGGGCCTGCGGGCCGCTTCAAGCAACAGCCTGGTGGACCAAACTCTTACGATTCGAGCCTGGCCTCGGGCCGGGCTTGGGGAGTAGAACAACTCCCAGAACCTCATCAAGCAGGTTAAGGTAGAGGTCCAGTTTCCTAGTCCCAGCCATTTCCGACGCTGCCCCCACACTCCGCTGGAGCAACTTGCCCAATAACCTATTGCACCTTGATCGTGACGTTATTGATTCCCCCCATCATAGTTGCTTTTCTGCAGTGGCGCCAGTGACTGTTGGTTTCGGTACCAGATAAACTGTTGATCAATCAGCTTCTGCAAATTAACGGTAAAATATTTATTAAATATTTATACTCTCAGAGGCCGTCATGTAGACATTGAAGGTCATCTTTTACAGACATATCTATATCACAAGGTAATGCTATCACGGATAGAGTTATACACTATGGCAAAAGTGTAATGTAATCAGCTGGTTGACTGATACTGATAGCTTGGCTTGGATGTCAATACAATCCGCTGTAGTGTTGCAGCAAGTTGCACGGGTTATCCACATGAGCGCTGTTAGCTCACCAGCCACTGTTGAATAGATTGCATTACGCCAGAATTAGTCATGATTGTGAATGAGGTGAGGATGACGTGTGGCGCAACTGTAGTCACGTAGCTCCTTACATTCAATTACCCCACGAGTTGTGTTTGAGCAACTGAGACTTTTCAGGCTCGTAACTAAAGTTACTAAGCCAGAACTCTGGCATAAATATAATAGTGGTGTTATACTTTGTGCTACCTACCTACTTTGTGGAGGTTCCGGGGACCAAAGGCCCCGCGGCCCAGTCTCTGACCAGGCCTCCCGGTTGGTCATCTGGTCACCTAGGCTGTTGTGAGCGGCTGCTCGCAATCATGGTACAAGATACTTTGAGCTGTATAATTACTACTAACACTAAAGAATATTGAAAGATAATCTTGTGGTAGATAGACTCCAATCCGTTTAAAATTCTACATAGTAAAAATTACTGCAACGTAATATTTACATTTTGACGTACTTGGGGTCTCAGTAGGTCAGGTAAGTTGCTTGAGTTCACCACTTTCTGACGAGACAAAACAGTCGCATTTTTTATGGAGTGGCACATTGGGAGAACGGACTGATTAAAGTTGATATAAGTCATTAAAGCTGAAGTACCACTGGGAGAATATCGCCGGTCTTGTAGATGCAAATACTTTGCCTGTAGCTGAAGCGAAGGGTTCATACCGCGACCATTGTTACCTGTATAAGGTATGGTAATAAATAAGTGTGGAATATCCCTGGCGAGTGTTTGAGCTCTGGCGAGTTACCTGCTCTCTACAGTAAAGGTTCCGCCACTTACATGCATGGCTCGAGTGCCTGCACTCCAGGACCTATTCTCTTGGTGTTGCTAATACGGCACCACACGGGTCCTGTCAAGCATCACTCCGGCCCCCTCTCTTCTGGGGGCACCTCCGACCGCTGCTCTGTCCGTGTGCAGCCAGTTCTCTTCTCTCCGTGTGCAGCCAGTCCTCTTCTCTCCGTGTGCAGCCAGTCCTCTTCTCTCCGTGTGCAGCCAGTCCTCTTCTCTCCGTGTGCAGCCAGTCCTCTTCTCTCCGTGTGCAGCCAGTCCTCTTCTCTCCGTGTGCAGCCAGTCCTCTTCTGTAATTATCTAATAAAGAAGACTACCACCAATTACTGTTCATTGTAGCGACGTTTGGCCACAATTGACCACAACCGGTCCCCGGGCGAGCTGGGTCCTTCACAACACCATCAGGCCAGTGCTGGACACTCGCCTTCAACCAGCACAGTCCAAGTGATTTAATTGTATATACAGATAATGTGACCAAACTCGAGCTTACAAAGTATTCACAACGTTGCATTAAAAGACATTATAGCAGCTGAAACTTTTGGGTACAAGAATATTGCCTCTGAGCAGCTTATGGCCAAGTTGAAGTTTTCATAATTTGCTTATTAAAAATCGACTTCCTTATCGATGTGGCCCAATGATGTAGTTTATTAAAACTTGATTTAATAAAGATCGGCTGTTTAATGTGGCTGTAGGACGAGTTGAGAGGATCCAGGACCCAGCCCGCGAGCCCCCCCCCCCCCACCCCCCTGTGTTCCTGAGCGCCTCTCTTGTGACTGTACGTCAGTTGTTGCTCGTCATCCAGCTCTCATGAGGTAATGTTACGTGTAGACACGCAGTCTAATTGTCCTCGTAGACGTACCTTGGACGGCTGCCACAACATACTTGATACTGAACCCATTATTGACGCAGGGAGACGGGAGAGTAAACGAGAATGGACAGATACGATGGTCGGAGAGAATAGTAAGGATACACAGGAGGGAGGAAGAATAGTTTGTTTTGTACTTAAAAAGTACAGCATGGGAATTGGTGAACAGTAAATGAAGGCAAGCCTCAGGCTTGATTCATGCGTCAGGCTGTGAGCAGCCGCATCAAACAGCCTGGTTGACCAGTCCAGCAACGAGGAGGTCTGGTCGACGACCGGGCCGTGGGGACGCTAAGCCCAGGAAACACTTCAAGGTAAGCTAGGAAGCAAGCAAGGAGGGATGTTGTGTTGTGTAGAGGGGAGGCGTTAGGGAGTGAGGGGTTGGTGGTGGTGGGGGCTGGCAGGAGTGTATGGTGCAGGGGCTTTGTTGTCCGTGATGCTGCAGGCCTGCCAGCGGCCGCCAGGGGCCACCAGGGGCCACCAGGGGCCACAGCTCAAAGAGAAAGGCCACCTCTTGGCTATTTTGGTGTCTCCCCACCTGCCTACCTACCTCTAAAACTCCTCACCCACTTCCTCTTCCCTGCTTTCCCCTTCCCTCTCCCCACTTTCCCCTTCCTCCCCTTCACATTCCCCAATTTTAGCTCCTCGCAGTTCTCCCTCCCTCCTCTCAGACCCTCTTCATTCCACTTCCCTCCTAGAGCCTTGCCCTGCTCTTGTATGTAAAGTAATGTGTACTCTCCTCATGCCTCTGATATCTTCTGTACTGACATTTGTGTTGAAGGGACGCCGATGTCTGCGAGCAGCGTCTCGTGGGTTACACTCCCGTAGGGGATGTTGGGTTGGGATTACTTCCTTGTTTAATTTTATTTGTTTTATTTTTAAGCTGCAGCTCCATCCCTGCCCTTGTGTGGCAGTGCACAATAGAAAGTTGTATTTACCACAACTACAATGAATACCAGCATTATCCTCACTCTAATAAGACCTAAATAAATTCCTCAGATTAGGCAAAATTTTAATTATTTTTTTGTCAATAAAGATGTTAATAATAATAATACTGTTACTTGTACGCTCGCTATATATGACTTCCATTACATTTGATCTTTATATTTGTTATACTAATTTATAATAACTTATCACAAGACCAGCCTGGCCCCAGGCCGGGCTTGGGGAGTAGAACAATCCTCGGAACCCACTCCAGGTGTACTCCAGGTACAGTGAGGCCTGGTCATGGACCCGAGCTACAGGTCAGTGACACCAGGCAGATTATTATATTGCTTTGTTTGTCGCCGTCCGCTTGTGTGTATGAACACTGTTGTCTTGTAGTGGGTCTTTTTGTCGAAGATTGGCAACTGTGCCAATTTCTGGTACCTGCTTGATGTGGGAGTTGTACTCCCCAAGCCCGGCCCGAGGCCAGGCTCGACTTGTGAGAACTTGGTCCTTGTTGCGGCCCGCGGGCTCCCATATCCACCACAGCCTGGTTGGTCTTGTTCATCCTTCGAGTTGACTACACCTGCCGTGTAGTAGTTATTCTTCACCTGTGATTCTAGTTACCTCTTAGTCTCGCCTGGAGTTTGCTTGTAATAGCTCCCAGGTTCGGGTCGTTACACAGGGTAACCACAGGGTAGTCTGATGGAGCCATGCAGGACAGACTGGGTATGGTGTGTAAAGTAAAGTAAAAACATACTGGAGTGAACGATATGGAAGAAAATGCAGAATAGAACAAGTGGAGAGCAGGGGTGCCATAGGCACAATTAGAGAGAACTATAAACATCAGAGGTCTGCGGTTGTTCAACATCCTCCCAGCGAATATAAGAAATATTGCCGGAACAACCGTGGACATCTCAAGAAAACTAGATAGTTTTCTTGAAGGAGTGCCGGACCAGCCGGGCTGTGGTGGATGTGGCCCTCCCTGCTGGCCGCTCCAAGCAATAGTCTGTTGGATTAAGTGCTCACAAGTCAAGCCTGACCTCTGGCCGGGCTGGGAGTAGAACAACTCCCAGAACCCCATCAAGCAGTGACCAGGTGACGGGCGAAGGGAAGGGGGACGTGAAAGGGAAGGGCAAAGGAGTGAGAGGGAGCCGAGCTTAGGTGAGGTGAGGAGGGGGATGTGAAGAGGAAGAGAAGGATTTGGGAGGGGAGGAGACGAATGGGACGAGCTTAACTGTCGAGTTGCTTCGTGTTTGTGACTGTTGTTTTGTTTACCCAGCTGCCCAGCCAACTGGTGGGCTTCGTTTTCCGTTTGACTTGGCGCAACGATTTTGTTGCAATTATATTTTGAATGGCATTTAACGTTTAACGTGTATATCAGACGTGTGAGGAGAGGGAAGGATGTGAAGGTACGAGTCTTTGGTTGTTTTTCTTATGGATGGCGGTGGTGGTGGGGGGGGGGGGGTTGTCGAGGCGGGACATGGGCGTGTGGAGGCGTGGCTTACAATATATGGTGCAGTATCTTGGGTACTTATGAACACAGCGGGTAATAGTGTAACATACCTAACACCAACACGGCGTATGTCGCCATGATTGGTATACCGGGAGGATGGCATTTAAGCTGACGGGCATTTGTGTGAGGAAATACTCAAAGTTGTCATGCTCTCACCCAGTCACCTGGAACATACCTGCAAAGGGTTCTGGGAGTTCTACTCCACGAGCCCGGCCCGAGGCCAGGCTCCACTTATCACTTGGTCCGTCAGGCTGTTATTTGGAGCGGCCCGCAGCCTGGTTGGTTGGACATATCCACCACAGCCTGGTTGGTCCGGCACTCCTTGAAGGAAACAATCTAGTTTCCTCTCTTTGTTCTCATATTGGTTCCAAGTGCTATATAGTCATACTGGCCTAGCGTTTTCTCCTCATAATTACAATACTTCTTTTGGTATTATTCATGCTTGAGGACACTCGGTTCTGGTGAAGTCTTTCAACTACTGTGAAAGTTGAGTTTGTTCGCCCCAGGGACTTACTGTGGTCGCTGTGCTTTACACTTTTCCATATTATAATTAGCCTGTAATCATTCTTTTTTCATTTGTATGTTAATTGTTGTCTCTTTAATTGCAGGTAAGTTGACTAGCTGAGCCTCGTAGTTGAGGTAGCCACCGAGCCTGATGGGCGTCAAGACCTGTAATTGTACCCAAACCCTAGACGCCGACATCGTAAGTCGTAATTTTAAGATGTACATTGTGAGGTAAAGATAAAATATTATAGGGACTGTTTTAAAATCTGGTCCTCGAAATTATTTCTTTAGAGACTGGTAGACATGACAGGAATATGAAAATTATCCTCAGTGGAAATTAGAGATGCGGTTAAGACAATTATATAAATATTTAGGACTCTGGCAGTACTAACAGACCTCAAAGTGAATTTGATGACGCCTTCAAGAAGTAGCTTGTTAACCAAGCGGTGAGTACCAGTTACTAACAGTTTAGCTGACCAGACGGTTAACCAAGATGCCAAGCTAGATAGAGAACGGGTTGGGGGAGACGATGTTCCTAGACCCACCTCCAGGTGAACTTCAAGGTGCATATAGGTGAGTGTATGAAGACGGAGGGGGGGGGGGGGAGACTTGAATACTGTATTGCCGGATATGTGAGGTCGCTGATGTTTGCCGAGTCAGTTACAGGGACTCCCAGAGACTCCCAGGTGCTCCCAGTGGCTCCCAGTGGCTCCCAGAGGTTCCCAGGGGCTCCCAGGGGCTCCCAGGGGCTCCCAGGGGCTTCCTTACATCTGGAGATAGTCCACTTGATCGTCTCAAGCTGCTGTTACTTGAACCCACCATGTTTGGGTTGATGTAATTTGCCGCATTTTTGTTGGCTAGACTTGAGATCTGATAGTTTCTTCTGGCAGGTTACCGTGCGTGAAGTGACTGCTAATCGTTTACATGCTGTTGTTTTATTTAGACAGGTAAGTAGGTAGGAAAGATCACTGTAGCCTATTTAAGCATTGTCAGCCTCGTCAGAATGCGTTTTCTTGAGTATAGGCAGATGCAGGGATGGGGATTTATCTTTGAAATTTTAAACTTTTTTCCACATTAAATTGCAGTGTCGTATTATGCGAATAGTTTTGCTGACAGTTTACACGTGTTCAGATCTACTTCAGCAAGTGATGCAAGCTGCCAGAGGTACTTGTAGCCGAGCCTAAGTCTAGCAGTAGTCTAATCTAGAAGTCTCTCGACCTCACTGGCTGACCCATAAATGTGTGACACTTCCTGCACAATGATGATAATTTAAATTACTGAATGATCGAAAATATTGAATTTGTTTCTCGGCCATGACGGGAGGGAGCCGGTCGGCCGAGTGGACAGCACGCTGTACTTGTGATCCTGTGGTCCCGGGTTCGATCCCGGACGCCGGCGAGAAACAATGGGCAGAGTTTCTTTCACCCTTTGCCCCTGTTACCTAGCAGTAAAATAGGTACCTGGGTGTTAGTCAGCTGTCACGGGCTGCTTCCTGGGGGTGGAGGCCTGGTCGAGGACCGGGCCGCGGGGACTCTAAAGCCCCGAAATCATCTCAAGATAAGACGACGATTCCCAACTGACTCCTTATACTGAAATTATATTCGGAGTCTGGAAGTGGCGGATCAGCAGGGTAGAGGTGAATGTGTTGGGCGTGCGGGCCGCTGCAAGCAACAGTCTAACGAAGCAAGGGGAAGGTAACTTTTAGTGCCAAGCCATTATGACAATATAGCACTTGGAAGGGATAAGGGTTTGAGTTGGCACGGGGGGAAAGGAATGGTGCCCAACCACTTGAACGGTCGAGGATTGAAAGCGACTGTCTCTTCTGTCCACCACTCTACCGTCCAGCCCAAGTGGATGAAAAGCAACTCATCACCAGAAAAGCTTGGCCTCACGTCATTATAGGAGAACTCTCGTAACCGACTACAGGTAGAATACGGGTAAACCATGCCAGCTTGTAAGTATAATTTACATAACCTGTATACCAGTAAACTGATTTGTCCCTCTAGTATTTGTTCACAAGTCGAGCCTGGCCTCGGGCCGGGCTTGGGGAGTAGAAGAACTCCCAGAACTCCATCAACCAGGTATCAACCAGGTATCAACCAGTAGTCGAGCTTTGATAAGGTTGGTGTATACTGTAGCGGGCCGGGCCCCTCAGGCCGGGCCCGGGGAGGACTACTCCCGGGACCCTCTCCAGGTGTGTGCGGGTATGTAGGACTCGGGCAGGTTACTTCTCATGGTACCAGTCGTGTAGGTTCCTCCACAAATGGTTGAGTGTGAGAGAGAGAGAGAACACCAACCAGCCTGGAGTCGCCGCCGACGACGTGGGTTGTTTTCCGGGAGACACTTTTCACCACTTGCTTTGTCAACTCGCTCTTTTGACGTCTTGGGTTGCGTAAAATTTCCTTTCGCGACCTGGGTGGTGTCCACTGAAGGAAGGTGTGTGTGTGTACCTCTGCATTCTAGGAAATTTAAACTTGTGATAAAAGTGAGTTTGCTGGTAGTTTCTTTATCTCTTGTATATATAATTCATATTCCGGTAATATGTACAGATAAAATTACTTATATAAATTGTTTCCCAATGGCGGCGGCCATCGTAATGTAATGCCATTGAATAATTTAAATATTAAGACAATGTTTAGGAATTTTTTCAGTATGGCTTCTTCACCAGTATATTTTACATAACCAAATGTATAAATCTGTTGTGAAACAAGCAAGACGCGTAGCTACTCCTTAAACGACCAAAATGTCTTATGTTGGTTACTGTCTTAATATTTTTTATAAGTAAGAGTACTACCAATAAGAAAAAGGCGAGCTAATGGTAATATTGACTACTTGCTATCCAGCCATTGCACTTACATTAATATTATTCCATTGGGCTTGCTCTCCGCTCCTGGTTCTTGTCTATTGTAGTGCTGGTGGTGGTGGGGGGCTGCTCTCTCTCTCGGTGTTAAAATTGATTCAACGGTGAATGTATCTTCCTTTGCATGCATTATTCTCAAGCGATCGCTCGATAGATATTCACCCAGTGAGCACAATATCAATGTGGCGTTGGTTTGACGTCAATGTTGAATCAACATTGATGATATTGGGTTGATATTGAATTGTGCCCACTGGGTAGTGGGCAGATGTTTTCCCCCATTAGCAGCTTAAATCAAGCAAAATTGCCTGATTATTTCTGAATATTTACGAGTGTAGACTCTCTCTGTACGTAACGTTTCAACTGTTAAGGACTTTTATCATATTGTAACAAACAGAGTTAGTGTTAAACAATTGATGGGGGGAATGGCCGCAGGTGGAGTGAGGCCAAACATGTTTATTTTTTTCCCCCGCAATCGACTTGAGAATGGTCCAGGACGGACCGAAACGTCGTCGTCCCTTCACTTTCTAGTGTGTGGTCTGGGCAACTGTAAGAATCGTGTTTGATTTTATTCGCTAATGGAGATTCTGTGTTTTGTTTGACGATGAGTAGACAGCGCTTCGGATTCGTAGTCCTGAGGTTCCGGGTTCGATCCCCGGTGAAGGCGGAGACAAATGGGCAAAATGTTTCTTTCACCCTGATGCTCCTGTTCGCCTAGCAGTAAATAGGTACCTGGAAGTTAGACAGCTGCTACGGGCTGCTTCCTGGGGATGTTTAACTAAAAGGAGGCCTGGTCGAGGACCGGGCCGCGGGGACGCTAAGCCCCGAAATCATCTCAAGATAACCTCAAGAAGAGTATACCTTTGAAGTTGGTGTTGCTGTTTCTGGTTCCTGTGTGTGTGTGTGTGTGTGTGTGTGTGTGTGTGTGTGTGTGTGTGTGTGTGTGTGTGTGTGTGTGTGTGTGTGTGTGTGTGTGTGTGTGTGTGTGTGTGTACTCACCTATATGTGCTTGCAGGATCGAGCATTGACTCTTGGATGTGTGTGTGTGTGTGTGTGTGTGTGTGTGTGTGTGTGTGTGTGTGTGTGTGTGTGTGTGTGTGTGTGTGTGTGTGTGTGTGTGTGTGAAAAGTAACTGTTGTTGGTGCCGTCAGTACACTGTACACGTAGTTGCAGGTGTTTCAACGTTCATTAATTAATATCTCAAGTACACAGTGGTAAAGTATAGACATATTAGTAGTGTGCAGGTAACACAAGGACTAGAGGAGGCGTGCGAGTCACTGAGGCAGCAGCAGCATGAAGCCTCCGGGTACACGAGTGCTTGTGGTGGTATAGGACGCGAGTTGGTTAATAAAAGCGCGCGGCTTTGCCGACGTGATGACCTCGACACTGTTCTGGTTTTTCCAGAGAGATTGTCAGCGCCGTCGTGTGTAGGATTTGTTACTCGGTCAGTGTCTTAATGAATTGCACACACACATGGATAAGTCTAGAGGGACGTCTCCATGTTTTTTTTATAGGCTATCTGGATCTATGTAATAATTACTTAATTTGTTAGCGAAGTCTGAAATTATTTTTTGCTGCGATTCCTTCCCTGTTGTCACACTTTTTAAAAAATTTCGAAAGACACTTTTCATATCCGGAATTCGTTTCGTAAAGTAAGGTTACGATACCTTTTTTTATCTTAGTGTGATCAGTTACAGTATCGTAGTGCATGATTGTCGGGGTCGACGTTTCGCAAGGAATAATGAAAGTCGGGGAGAGGTCGCTTGGCTGTTATCTGATGCTATAGAGAACACATTTCCCTTTGCTATGATCACTGTATCACATTGATATGCTTTGCTGCGTTGTGAAATGGAGCTGCTGGTAGTGTGTTGGCGGATCACTTCTTGTGACGTGAATTGGTGCCGCCTGGCTTCGATGGTTATGTGATATCTGGTTGACGCGAGTTTATCTAATTCTTCAAGGGGGTTTCATTTCACATTTAGTACCGTGTGCTTGGACCTGGAGTGGGTTTTTTTTGGGGGGGGAGTTGTTTTACTCCCCGAGCCCGGCCTGGGGCCAGGCTCGACTTCTGATAGCTTGGTCCACCAGGCTGTTGTTTGGAGCGGCCCGCAGGCCCACATATCCACTACAGCCTTGTTGGTGAATCTTATCAGGATCTTAAGCCTGACCTAGTCGGTTTCCTGTTCTAAGCGTCCAGTTTCATTACTGTGCACTTGCTCGAGTGGGCATCTGCTGGACCCGTGTATATTAGACCATCATAAACTTTGCCTGTAATGTCTCACGTTCGGTCTAGTGTGTAAAATTATTTATTTAGAGATATAATGATCATTGGTATGTACGAGTGAAGAACTTTGGTAAGTAATTATTGTAGGGGGAGGGGGGAGCGTGGGGCGGTGGTGAGGCAGTAGGCTGTTACCAGGAGTGTGGTCGCCTCCTGTTAACCAGATAGGGGCGGCGGCGTACATGTGGCGGGCTTAGGACCCCGGGGAGACAACTACTGAATAAGGGATGGCATCACTGTTCCCGCCTTGTCTTCCCCACCCTCTCAGCCTTTCTTCATCCACCATCTGGTCCTTTCTTCCGGCTCCACCCCTCTCTAGGGGAGGACCAAACTCTCACAAGTCAAGCCTGGCCTCGGGCCGGGCTTGGGGAGTAGAAGAACTCCCAGAACCCCATCAACCAGGTATCAACCTCTGCTCTTCTCATATCTCACCCTCCTTATAGCTACTACTGGATTGTACGTGGAAGGGGTTCTTAGAGTTGTTCCACTCCAGGTGAACTACTGGAGTACACAAGGTAGGTACTCCCCAAGCCCGGCCTGGGGCCAGGCTTGACTTGTAGAGTCTTTGGAGCCTTTGCCTTAACGTCCCGCAGGCCCACATATCCACTGCAGCCTGGTTGGTCTGGTATTTCTTGCAGAAAACTATCCAGCTTTTTCTTGACTTAAAATTTTGTTCTGTCAATATTTCTTGTACTTGTAGGATATTGAACAACCGTGGACCGACCTCTGATGTTCAGACAATGTTCTCTGATTATGCCTATGACACCTCCACTACGTATGCGTTCTCCGTATTCCCTATATTTCAGCCATCTCGCTTGCTCTGAAGCGAGTATCGAACAGTACTCAAAGCGAGACAGCACAAGTGATTCGAATAGCATTAGCATTATGAAGGGGTCACTGGCTTTTAAGTTTATTTTAATCCATCCTATCATTTTTCTAGCCGAGATATGCTCCTTAAACTTTAGGTCGTCATTACTTCCAGATCTTTTACATGCTGCTTTCATGCTGTGATCTAATTATATATTAGACCATGAATATTATATAATATAGTAATATACTAGAAAAATCTATCTGGACTCAACGTTCTCGCGGCCAGGGACGTCTCCCCCCTGACCAGGCCCCCTAGTTGCTGGACTGATCAACCAGGTTGTTGGACGCGGCTGCTCGCAGCCTGACGCATAAATCAGAGCTTGGCTGATAAGGTATTCTTTGGAGGTGTTTATCGAGTTCTATCTTTAACACTGTGAGGGTCGGCCAGTTATGCTCTTTATGTATAGCGGGAGTGTTGAAAAGTCCCGGGCCCTTGATGTTGATAGAGTTCTCCCTCAGCTTACCTGTTGCACCCCTGCTTTTCAACGGGGGTATTCTGCACATCCTGCCATGCCTCCTGGTCTCATGTTATTTCTGCGTTCAGATTTGGAACCAGTTACTTTAATATCTTCCACGTGTATATTATTGTCTCTCTCTCGCCTGCGCTCTAGAGAATACAGATTTTAAACTTTTAATCGGTCCCAATAATTAAGATGACTTATATTGTGGATTCTAGCGATAAAGAATCTTTGCACGCTCTCCAGGTCAACAATTTCTCCGGCTCTGAATGGGGCTGTTAGAAAGCAACAATATTCCACCCTAGAGAACATTAGTGTCTTGAAAAGTATCATTGGTATGACATCCATTGTTTGGAAAGTCCTTGTTATCCAACCTGTCATTTTTATCCACCACCGGGCTGTGGTGGATACGTGGGCCCTGCGGGCCGCTCCAAGCAACAGCCTAGTGGACCAAACTCTCACAAGTCAATCCTGGCCACGGGCCGGGCTTGAGGGTAGAACTCCCAGAACCCTGTCAAAGTACAGTCCAGGTACTAGAGACATTCAAGACCACTACATAATTTACAGACACGGGGAGATTCTAGGTGGTTGCCTTGCGTCGGTTTCTTAGGCTCTTCCTGCTGTTGTCGCTCGGCTACCACTCGGAAGCCAAACATTAGTCAGTGTGTGAGCAGAGCAAAAACATGTGTGTGAAAGAAGGGCGGGCGCCATCGCTATTTCCTACCCCCTACCATACTATTTCCTGACTGGCGGCTGGTGCTGCCTTTGTGGCCGGTTTCTGGCACTTCTCCCTCCCCTCCTTCACCACCGACTCTACGTGTGGCACTCTACAAGTTACAGAACTATAGAGTGTAACACTTGAGATGGTAACACTTGAGATGGTAAATGTTTTATCAACGAACACAATCCCCTTTTCTCCTTGTCTTTCCTGATACTCCTACACTCCACAGTGGGTATTTCAAGTAGCCTACTGTGTTGGTAACCTCTCTCTCTCCTTCTTATAAATGAGTTGGAAGTGAAGAGCTGCTTCCGCAGTTACTGATCACTTCATTATTATTAATTACAAACAAACTGATTATTAAGGTGAGCCTACGGGGTCCTAACCTGCCTCACATTACGCCAGATGTAAACACCACAACAATACAGAGAGCAAAACTAAAATTCAATAGAGCGGTCGCCTATATATCACCCACTGTCATTTAGAGGTTGATTAGAAGAACATTACCAGTTTAAAACTAAAAATGAGCAACAAAACTAATTTAACTAAGAGGAAAGCCAACTCATCCTCCTATTTTGTTAGTACTTATAATAACGATGAGAACCATAGTATATATCCCGACGTACAACGAAATTACAAAGTAGAAATCTGAACTATTGAGTTGGAGAAACCGGAAAACTATTTTATTTTTACTTCAGTTGAAAAGACAAACTAACTTAACCCTCATAGGCCTAATAAATGATATGAGGCCTAATTATAGTACATGTGTGTGTGTGTGCTATACTAGGTCTATAGTATAGTCTATTTTTTCTGACTATAAAGTGAATAATACAAAGTTCTACTAATTGCTTACAACGGCAATCGTTGTACTATGGTGAACATCGTTAGAAAAACTACTATCTAAACAGGAGAATGGGATGAGGAAATGACAAGAACATACGGAAACCTGTAGTGAGCCGTAGCGGACCCCAGATCCATCCTGTGATCCGTAGTGGACCCCAGATCCATCCTGTGATCCGTAGTGGAAAAGTTTGCAGATGAACCTTATTGGCTGAGGAACTGAACCCTGGTATTGTTTTCACTACACAAGGTAAAGACTGAGCGAGTTGCAGTGTAAATAAGTCTTAGATTTCGGAGTGTTGTGGAGTATAGTATGCTCCGGGTATGCTTACCTTACCTTGTGGTTACCTTGTGTTGGTTTCGGGGCTTAGCGTCCTCGCGGCCCGGTCATCGCCCAGGCCTCTTCGTTGCTCGACTGGTTAACCAGGCTGTTGGACGCGGCTACGCGCAGCCTGACGTACGAGTCACAGCCTGGTTGATCAGGTATCCTTTGGAGGTGCTTATCAAGTTCTCTCTTGAATACTGTGAGTGGTCGGCCAGTTATGCCCCTTATGTGTAGTGGAAGCGTGTTGAACAGTCTCGGGCCTCTGATGTTGATAGAGTTCTCTCTCAGAGTACCTGTTGCACCTCTGCTCTTCAACGGGGGTATTCTGCACATCCTGCCATGCCTTCTCGCCCCATGTGATGTTATTTCTGTGCGCAGGTTTGGGACCAGCCCCTCTATTTTCCATGTGTAAATTATTATGTATCTCTCCCGCCTGCGCTCTAGAGAATACAGATTTAGGCATTTCAGTCGGTCCCAGTAGTTTGGATGTTTTACTGAGTGGATTCTAGCAGTAAAGGATCTCTGCACGCTCTCCAGGTCAGCAATTTCTCCAGCTTTGAAAGGGGGCTGTCATTGTGGCCAGGAGTGGTCCTTGTCTTGGGGCTTAGCGTCACTCTCCACTGGTATAATCACCGCTGGGTCTTATGTCAGTGTTTCTCGGAGCAAAAATGTAATCCAATCAAGTCTTTAAACCTAAATGAGTTTTATGGAACTTTAATTATGAATCCATGAATTTCATGGACATGTTCTGTTTCGTTTAGTAAATTGCGGACTTCAAATCATATAATTATGTAACCATTATTTTTGTGAGGACTTCTCAAACTGCCAAGTAGTTGTAGCCTCTGGTAGATAAATAATAATGTGGTCTGTGGGAACAGGACACCCGTGTCTATCCTTTAGTCCTGTATCTAGGTTCACCGTCCTCCTCGAAGTCCTTCTCCGGGATTCCCGGGTTCTTATTTACTGCTGGTGAATAGAGACATTAGGTGAAAGGAAATTTGTTACCCATTTTTTCCAACTGGGATTCCCAATTTAGACTACAATTGAAAGTACAATTGGGGATCCCCCAACTTTGCTACAAAATTTATTTACTTTATTATACACCCCATACCCATCCTGTGGGCGGTGGTGTAAAGGGTTACAGAGGCACATAATGGGTTCAGGAACTGAACCCCAGAGTTCGTTTACCTAAGCAAGTGACCATTTTTTTAAGCGAGTTACACAATTGTTAATGTTATCACCAGCAGTTTGGCCTACTCAGGGCACCGACCTACGAAACCGCTGTAAGATCCGACCGAATTCAATCATTAAATACCATTTAAGCAACGGAAAACCTTTATATTTCTGCCAACAGATTTTAAGTTAATTCGCTCAAGAAGCTTAGGATGCCAGTCAGTGGCAGTGGATTTGTGTACACTTGTAAAGGCTGTGGTTTATAGGATGCTAATTCCCAAGAACAAGGCGAAAGACATCTTAGACCGCCTAGAGGATGGTAAAACTGGTTGGGACTGAAAGTAATATTGAAATATAGAGAATATTTGCTTTGCTATAAGATAGGTGAAATACTATTACATACCTAGTATGTAATAGTGCATGCATAAATTCACCTAGAAAGGGGTAATACTATTACATACCCAGCTCCGGTACTTTTTCTCGACCTAATAACATAGACAAGGATACTACAGTACTGTATCATCATTTGCAGATGTAGGATTTTCATGCGAGTAGACAATAGTGGTGGACACGGCAAACCTCCAGTCGGATGCAAATAAAGTCCTTCAATGGGCCATAAATAATATGATTAATGAAAATAAGTTCCCGCTCCCGCGCTGTGGAAAAAACGAAAATGTAAAAACGGAAACCATATATCAAACGGAATCAAATCACACTATAGGACGAAAAAGCAGTGTAAAGGATCTAGAAGTAATCATGTCAAAGATCTTACCTTTACAGAACCCCATAAAGCATAGTTTTGATACGGGAAGAATATACAATTTTGCATTTGTCTAGCGGATAGTGCGTTGGTGAAGACTGCTGGGGTCTGCATTATGGGATGGGAAGAGGGTCAAGATGTATTCTGATTGACTTGTTTAAAGTTTCCCGCGTCACAGAGCTGGAGGTCAAGTAACATTGTCATACTGATCTACTGTGCAATTACAGCTCTAGCCAAAAATATTTGTGTTCAGAATTAATTTTGCGCCATAACAACATGGTTGTCGTCGAAGATGGTGCACCAAGATACAAATATACGTCTACAGAGAGCACGTGGAACAACCTTGAGGATACCTTGAGGTGCTTCCGGGGCTTAGTGTCCCCGCGGCCCGGTCGTCGACCAGGTCTCCTGGTTGCCGGACTGATCAACCAGGCTGTTGGACGCGGCTGCTCGCAGCCTGACGTATGACAACGGCTGCAAGTTTGCAAGAGCAGCGTCAACAAACAACCAAGCAGACAGGAGATAGTAAAGATTAACGAGTCTCTTCTGGGTGAAAAATCGGCAGCGAAGAGGAAAATAAACCCCAGAATATATATATATATATATTTATATAGGGACATACTAAGGAAAAATAGGGAAATTAATGATGAGTGGAGTCTGAAGACGCGGTTCAAACGCATCTAGCAGACGTGTAGGATGGATGGGTGGACAGATGAACCTGAAGAACTTAAAGTTAATGGGCCTCTTGCTCATTATTGATGAGATACAGTTTTCATTAGCAATAAACTATATATAATGCAACTTTACCAATGTCAGTTACTGGGTGAAGCTGGAGCCAACCGTGCCATAAAGGTGTTAAAGCGTGAGGTAAGGAACGGCTCCCCAAATGTGAGACGTTGTATATCATTCTACCACAGATCTGGCCATTCATTTATACAGTGCCAACCATCATGTATACATTTTCTTCTGTTCTGAATAGTTAGAAATCTGTTCTTCTTTTCTTCAAGTAGTGCCGGACCAACCGGGCTGTGGTGGATGTGCGGGCCTGCGGGTCGCTCCAAGCAACAGCTTGTTAGACCAAACTCTCACAAGTCAATCCTGGCCTCGGGCTGGTTTTGGGAGTTTTTGTTTTTGGGTGAGTAAAGAGGAAGGAGAGGCATAGGTGAAGAGAAGGTTAGAAGTGGAAAATACAGTGAAAGGTACTTGGAGAGTAGAACAACTCCCAGAACCCCATCAAGCAGGTATCCCCCCCTCCCTCTCTTCCCTCGTCCAACACACCCTCCCTTTCCCACACACCCAAGCCGCCTCGCCATCCACGATTCAAACACCATAAAAACAATCCCTTCCTGCACCCTTTCCCCGCCATATTCCCCCTGACCCGTCCCCTGGGGCGCCCAGCAGACCCGCTACCGCTGGGGTCTTTCAAAATACTTACTCCTCTCTTCTCTCGACTACAACGTTTCGGTAACCTAAACACTTTTAACAGCTAGGAAAAGTTCTAGTGGAATACATGAACATCTAAACGAAGGGCTTACACGATAATCTTCGTACTCATAAAATCACTTGTGCTATCTCGCCCTGAATACTGTTTATTACTGGTCGTGGCGTCAGGCTGCGAGCAGCCGCATCTAACAGCCTGGTTGATCAGTCCAGCAACTAGGAGGCCTGGTCGACGACCGGGCCGCGGGGACACTAAGCCCCGGAAGCACCTCAAGGTAACCTCAAGGTGGCTTTCAAGTCAAGCGAGGTGTCTGGGAAATAGTTATACTGCACACACACAATGGATGCAATAAACACGTAAATTATTGGTGGAGTTTGAGCACTCTGAATGTACTCCCTGGAATGGAGAGGGGAGATTGATCTTCCAATCTCCAATCTTGGGAAGATTGATCTTCCAATCTCCAATCTTGGGGAGATTGGAGATTGATTGTGCTTCAGTGGGAAGGAATGATTGTGGCCTTCCAGGTGAATTATACTTTTCAAATTTATGGTGCTTTGATCCTATTGAGTTCCCATTACAGACATACTATATGTATTAGCTTAAGCCTCATCAGTGACAAGGTGCTGATGACTACACAGTGCCGATGTTCGCGGGCCGTTGATGTGGGCGATGCTTCAGGACGATCATTAGGTGACGTGGCCTCTTCTCGTGTCCCTCTTGTTAGTAGATGGTTGCCGCTAACACTGTACGACCCTCGTAGTTACTTGCTTCTTGAAGCCCCCCCCCCCCCCTGGAAGTTGTTATCGCTGAAGGTTAAGTGTTAAGAAACCATAGAGATAATATTATTGTGGCCGACGAAAGTTTTATTTTAAAAGTGAGGAGAGGGTGCAGCTGGCAGCCAACAGTGTTTACTCCAATAGAGATTACCTCCCGCACTCCCTCCTCATGGTTTACCTGCTGCTGCTGGTGAGCAGTAAGGCTCCACCACCATTCTAGTAGTTGGCAGCAGGTAGCTCCTCGCCTCCCTCCTCATGCTAGCACAAGTGGGCTTTACTTGTATACTCGTTACTCTGAGAGAGAACTCTATCAACATCAGAGGCCAGAGACTGTTCAACACGCTTCCACTACACATAAGGGGCATAACTAACCGACCCCTCACAGTGTTCAAGAGAGAACTCGATAAGCACTTCCAAAGGATACCTGATCAACCAAGCTGTGACTCGTACGTCAGGTTGCGAGCAGCTGCGTCCAACAGCCTGGTTTACCAGTCCAGCAATGAGCTTGGTCGAGGACCGGGCCGCGGGGACGCTAAGCCCCGAAACCATCTTAAGGCCACGTCAATGTAGGTAAGGTATGTCCGAGATCGTGAGTTTTATTTCCACGTAGGTCAGATTTTACTGTAAGGTATATCTTTGTAGCCCACAGACCACCACACTCCTGCCCCCACCTTGTTCTGCTCCCCTGTTGTGGCAGCCAGCAGGCTGTTCCTCTCATTTTGCTGCTGCTATCATCATTGTCGCCCTTCCTAAGAGAATGATGCTGTTACAACAAAGCAAACATGAAGTTTGAAATCTAATGAATAAATATTAAACAAGAATTACAATGCGTTTTGCTGTACATGTAAAATTCTAGCCAAAAAATAAACGTTCTAGTAATAGGTAGCATTCAACTACTTTTGGGTTTTGTAGCCAGGAGTGGCTTCTCCTTGTCATTCTTGATATTGTGATAATTTATTCCTACCGGGCAATGAGAGAGAGATGTCTGATAGAGAGGCAGGCCCCCATGTCTGCATAACAGAATGTTAACATACTGGAGTGAGAGATGGTGGGAAGTGTTAAATAAAGTTAACGAAAAAAAATCGTGACTCCAAGGCACAATTAGAGAACACACTGAACATTGGAGCCCCACGATTTCACTCTCGCCAACACACATTATCGCTGGAACTACAGTAGAAGCGTTCAAGAGTGAGCCTGACATGTTTACACATTAACCTGCTTGATGAGATTCTGGGAGTTTTTCTACTCCCCAAGCCCGGCCTGAGGCCAGGCTTGACATTACACTACACTAGATTCTGACATGCTATGCTGGAGTTACCGGATCACCCTGGCTGTGGTGGCTGTGTGTTCTGCCAGCCACAAAGACAAACAGCCTCATAGACCAGCCAGTCAGCAAGGAACGCTGGCTAGGCTACAATAGAAGAACTAACGAAACAGTCTATAGGCTAGAGATAACGCAGCCCGCCCCTGTAGGCCTGGTGTAAGAGAGTGGCGGAGATCTCTACTCCCGCTCCAGGTTCTGGTCAGTACTTAGCGTTCCTCTCACGTAGTGTGATTTGTGTGGCAGATTACACTGGCCGCCCTCTTCCATGCCTGCTCCCAAGCTGCACTCCCTCTACTCTTGGTCCTCTCTGGCTGTGCCAAGATGTACACTGTCCCAGAGACACCTTTCTCGATTACACTCGTTATCAAAGTACTGCTTGTTTAATGTTGGATCCGTTAACACTGCTCTCTTTATTTATCAACATTCAACCAATTTCTGGATGTTTGTAAACCGTTGAGGAGATACACGGAGAGAGTGGGCCAGCTCGTCAGTGTGGAGGGTGTTGGTAGCCGGATATATCATGGGCATTCATTGCCTTGTTTGTACGTGGGCAATGAGTACCCGTCATATGGTGGTACAGGAGACTAATCTCTCTCCTTCCCTGCCTTAAGTAATGCTGGAGGCGGGTGTAGTTGAGACGTGCTCTCTGTAGACGTATATGTCTATCTTGCTGCACCACCTTCGGCGACAATCATGTTATGGCGCCAAATTAATTCTGAACACAAATTGGGCACACAATTTGCTTGTTATCTTTAGCGAGCTGACCAGAGCCACGTCATCACTCATTTACCATGAACCTGGTCCGCCGTCTCCCTGAAGTGTTATACATAGTAATTTCAATAGTAAATATGTAAAGCGGCCTCGTTTTTTTCCCTTTAGAAATGTAATTAAAATCAGTACAGTAAAAAAGAAAGTAAAAAGCCTTTTTGGGTGTATTTTGCAGTTTTACTTGTTGAATTTCTTGGCAAGTACTCGCCTAGTTGCGGGGGGGGGGGGGGGGGGGGAGTTGAGCTCTGGCTCTTTGGTTCCGCCTCTTAACTGTCAATCAACTGGTGTAGAGATTCCTGAGCCTCTAGCAGAGCTTAGTCTCTGAGACTCTAACATATCTATATTTGAACAATGACGGGACACTACTCAATAATGTTCTTATTGAGCTTATATGTATTTGGAATACTTATGGGCTAATATTGTTCCTTGGGCCACTTTTTCCATTACAGAATTAAGCTGAGAAACGGGGTTTTGTGATTGGTCTGAATGTCAGAGAGGACATCTACCAATCCGAACAAGGGAGACTCATTCTTCATGGCGCAGCGTTGTCTGACACGAATCCAGTAACGTATTCTACTGGGTACAAGCGCGGGCGGCAGACTCCGATTGCCTGACTGATTAGCTGCCTCATTGACACAAGCTGCACGTTGAAGTCTGATGCTGATATAATGGTACAGCTTCTGTAGCAGTGCTGATCGGTTGACAACAGGCTCCTTCCTAGAGGTGATTCACTGGCGAGCAGAGATCTGGGTCACGTGGAGCCAAGATCAGACAGTTTCCTTAGGTTAAGGTGTATGCAAGTGCCAGCAGACTGGTGGAAGGTGTGGGAAATTTTTACCCACCATATCTAATAATCATCTAAGAAATGTATAATTTCTATATCATATCTAAATCATATCAAAATCATATCTAAAATGTATCAAAATCATATAATGAATCTTTAAAGATTCATTATATAGCTTGATCCTGGATGACAATGGCACCATGAACACGTACGCAACAGGGGCCCTTTTGATGCCTACGTGACTTTGTACATGATCTCTCAAGGATCCAGAAGCTTCTAGAAGGACTTCTTAATTAAAAAACTATTGGAACATTGATTCAACATCCGGTAGGATTAAAAATCGAATCCTTAATAAGATTCAGTGGTACTTTCAAATACTACTTATAATCTTTAAATCTTATATCTAATTATATTATAATCACATCTTATCTTAATCATAAGTCTAGACTGTAAAAATAATCGATCAATATTCATTGAAGGCTACCGTGCTCAGAGAGCATGGTAGGGCGATGGGGGGGAGTGAAGCGCCCACCAACAAGCCCAGGGGCACTCCGCGTTTGTTTACAAATGAGTGAACAAGTGACTGATCCTTAACGAACATTACCAGCTCAAGGACACCTTATCTAATATTTTTTATCGCCAGTGAATACTCTCTAGAACTGGGGGAGTACCTGGACAATATCTACAAGGAAAATCCGTGAACATTCACATAAAATAGAGTGTATAGTGGAGATCAGTGACACGGTTTCCTCCACCTTCATTCATAAACTTTTATCTCGAATCATTCTTCTGCAACTGCAGGATAATCACGTAGCAACGCTACCAGATCATCATACAGCAACGCTGTAGCAAAATATCGTGCCTAAACTCAACAAGAGAGAGTTAATCAGTCTGGCAAACTTGTCAGACAGGCACCCCGACTGGCAGAGAAGTATATTGAAGGTTATTTGGTATATGATTGGCCAATTGTATGCTTGTGTAGCTTTAATATCCTATAAATCTGTCTGTTGGTTAAAAAGCGAGGCAAAGCCTCATTCACGGTACGTTTATTAAAATTGTAGTGTAGCTGTGAATCTTATCCAAGCACTGAACCTCATGAGTGTCCATTCTGTCAGAAAAGAATTCAGCCTCAATAAGTAAAAACCTCACAAGTGTCCACAGTCTTGGAAGAGATTCAGTCAAGCTAACTGTATAAAGTGAATATGTCTGCATATATATTTGAATATATAAATTAAGTTATCAATTGCTTGCTTAGTTATTTATAAGTTATCATATAAGTTCATTTAATTGAATATAATTTCTAGTACTAAGTTAATAGTATTAAGACTCCATTTAAGGTCATTTATTTATACTTTTACAATTAATTTGTTGTTTATAGTATAAGAACATATTGGCTGTTAAGTTATGGTACTAGGTTAGACTATGTATGTTTAAATCTCTGATTTAAACAGAGCCAGTGTTCAGTCAGATAACTGAATTTATCAAATCTTATCCTTGTATAAAATACAAGCTGATGTGAGATCCCTGTCTACAGGTGGATTGGAACTTCTATCAACATAGTCATTCACCCCACCTGTCCCTTACAGCCCACAGTCTGTCATTAGGAAAAGAGGATTTAGGATTTACAACCCTAGCTAGAGATTTTAATTGAATTAATTTGCAGACAGTAATTTTTTAATTTAGTTCAGTACAAGTCCCTGGTAGTCTCCTCTTATATCAATCCCAGCAGGTTTTTCCCACATTAATGGTCCTTCGAACCGGATAATAATGGTCCTTTATACCTAGATATTTATGATCATTCGTTTACCGAATATTTCAATGCCAAATACATAAGAAACTTCTTGATTTTGCATTGGAATAATTCTTACATATTCTAGCCTAACCTAGCTATCAGCCAATATTTATCATAGCTATATATCTAAGTAAACAAATAGTTTGCAGTGGCTTAAGCCACCATATCCATTAACTAGTAAGCATTCATAACAAACTGATATTGTTTTGTGTTAAGAAACAACAGTACTTAAGTATATCAGTGTCACAGACACAACTGCATCTTAATCATAAATTACAAATTATCTACCTCACTTGTGGTAACATTACATATATATTTAAGTGTATTATCTAGCATTATCTCTAATCTACTGATTTTCAGAGCTGCTCATTACATAATATTCTTTAAAAAAGTGTTATCATCACTGTAAGAGCATTCATTACAATCTAACCATAATATACTGTACATACCCTATAACAGGTAAAACCAGTAGGCATTCTACTGTATTTTATCTAGCAATTATTAGGGTAACAGATCTTGTAATAACTTTGCAAAAATAGTGCCATTTACTATTTTTAAAAAATTATTACAGGATTTACCAACTTGGTGCATTCGTGCATTCGGGTCACAAATCAAATTATTACAGTACTTTTGATAATTGAACACCTGCTACAACCAGATTCCAGGGAGGAAATGAAGGACGATCTTTGGAATCATTACCTAAGTAGACAGGAAAGCTCATTTATCAAAATACATTAACATCATACATATTCATCAGAAAAAAGAGAAAAATCTCGGAATCACCGAAACTCGGAAAAGGTCAAAATGGCTGACAGCGTTCCACCAGCAGCTGAAACAGGAAATAGAAGGACACTTAATGGTCTGCAAAATCACCTAACTCAACTGATTGACAAATGTCAAAAGTTGACTAGGCAACCATCTCCTGATTTAATAATTCTGAATACCAGAGTAAAAGCAGCTGTGGATAAGTATGAACAAATCAAACGCCATGCAGAGATTTATCTAACAGAAATGGCTAATGCAGATTTAACCCAAAGGGAACTTCAGGAAATTGTCGCTGAAATGACAATGTATGAAGATAAAATCCAAGATCAACTTGATCCTTTAATCAAACAAATATCTCAAGCAGGAACCCAATCCAATGTGAGCTCATCCACTCAACAGAGCAATGCAACTATCACACATATAGCCGCAGAGCTCCCAAAGGTACAATTACCATATTTTGAGGGCAAGGATGAAGACGATTGGGATACCTTCTGGAGACACTTTGATTCTATAATAAACTCCAAGCCCTCTCTCAAAAAGGCGACAAAGTTTCAATATTTGCAAGGCCAGTTACGGGGAGAGGCAAGGCAGGTCATTGCTAATTTGTCATTAACAGATGATGATTACGACCATGCCTTACAGTTGTTACAAGATAACTACAGTGATAAGGAGACTGCAATTGCACGTCTCTCGTACAAATTATTGGATTTACCCTCTCCAAATAAAAGTTATGAGTCACTACAATCATTTCGATTGTCTATAGAATCAATCATCAAAGCCCTCAGTACAAAAGTACCTGTAGGTGATGCAGAGTGGCTTATAAAGTTAATCATTCAAAGGAAACTTCCAAATGAGGTCATAGACAGCCTATGCACTCATTATAACACCAACATCTTATCACAAAGCCAAATCATTGATGGACTTCGAGCTTACGTACAAAGATTACGAAGCCGAGGAAAACTTAGATCTCAAGAAAAAATCCCCAAAGGTGAATCCACGGACAAAAGCAAAAATGTCCAGAATGGCAGTCAAAAATCAAGACAACAAAACTCCTCTTCTGCAAAGTGGAAACAGAATAATGTTGGCTCTTATGCTATATCCCCCACAGTTAACAGAACTGTAGGAAACCAAGCTCCTAAGACAGATAAGACAAAAGGAGCTACAAGTGCCCCAAAATGTTTATTCTGTCAAGAAGCACATACCATTTATCAATGCACAGTTTATGTAGGCCGTGCCAGTCGAATCGATCGACTGAAATCTCTGAACAGGTGCATCCGTTGTCTACGGAAGCACGATACTAGTGAGTGTATCACTCAATTGCAGAACTGCCAATATTGTCATAAAAGTGTACATCACACAGCACTCTGTGGTGATATTAACACTCAATCCAGATCACAAACTTCCAATAATCAACCTGCATCTCAGGCAAAGCCCAAAGATGATAATACCACAACAGCCGTACAATTCTGTACAGTAATGAGCAATGTCAACGACTTGGATACAGAAATTGTTACAACAGCCATATTGCCTACTGCACAGCTAGAACTATGCAATCAAGGAATTTGTATTCCAACTAGAGGCTTTTTTGATCAAGGGTCACAGAAAACCTTTATCAGTAAAAAGATGGCAGAAGATTTACAACTTAAATCTTCAAAGCAAGTATCTACATCTATATCAGGGTTTTTTACTAATTCTGGTCGTAGAACCTTTCCAGTAGTAAAACTCAATGTCTGTCTAGGTACATCCCAAAGGACAGTAGAAGCCATAGTAGTTGATAAAATTCCTACTGAAATGGAAGTGACTGGTCTGACAGCCACAATTAAATTCCTAAAAGAAAAAGGAATCCAATTAGCAGATCCTCTACTTGATTCTGACTACATAGGGGATATCGGAATCCTGATTGGAGCTGACTACTATCATCGATTCATTCTGGGATCAGAAGAATCTATGGGTATGAATATACTCAAATCAGCAGGAGGCATATTGATGACAGGACCTATACTAGATCTTGAACCTTCAACTCCTGAAAAATCACATCATACAGAAACTGTAATAGTGGCATGACTAGGCAAAGAACAGTCACCACTTAAAATCCCCCACATGATTGATGATGGATTAGAATCTGTACCTCAATTGTGGGAACTTGATGCCATAGGAATAATTCCTGAACAACCAAGTCCTGATGATGTCTGTGCATATAATCAATACTTAGAAACTGTACAGTACTATGATGGACAGTACTGGGTAAGGCTACCATGGAAAATCAACCATAAAACCTTACCTACCAATTATCACATGGCTTATAGTCAATTTAAATCTCAATTAGCAAAGCTAAGAAAAAGGCCTGAGCATTTAAAACTCTATCATGAGATTATTGCTCAACAATTAAAGAATAAATTCATCGAAGTCGTGAAACATGACAATACGCAAACAGGCCATTTTTTACCTCACATGGCTGTAATGAGAGAATCAAAAACAACTCCTTTACGGATAGTTTTTAATTGTAGCTCTAAATCTGGACCCCAAGGAACCAGTCTAAATGATTGTTTGCAAACAGGTCCAAGTCTAACTCAGAAATTGTATGACATACTGTTGAAGTTTAGACTTAACAAATATGCGTATTCAGCAGATATAAGTAAGGCCTTTCTAAGAGTTGGCTTACAGGAAGAAGATAGAGACTTCACTAAGTTTCTATGGGTAGAGAACCCAGAAGATGTCAATAGTCCTGTAGTGACTTTCAGATTCTCTTCAGTTCTTTTCGGCGCGACAAGCAGTCCATTTCTGTTGCAAGCAACTCTAGATACTCATCTGAAGAAATCATCAAGTCCCTGTAAGACTGAAATCAGTCAAAATCTATATGTAGATAATTTTCAAGGGACAGTTAACAGTACTACTGAACTGTTACAATTATATCAAGAGGCTAACAAGGAGCTACAAGGTGCCAACATGCCACTACAATCTTGGGCCTCTAATAATGCAACATTGAATAATCAAATAGCAAGAGATTACCCTGAATATCACGTACCAGAATCACAAAAGGTGTTAGGCATGGATTGGGATTTAATCTCGGACACAATATCGATCAAATCCGTGCCAGTAAATTACAACATCACTACAAAAAGGGATTTGCTTTCACAAGTTAGCAAAGTATTCGACCCACTTGGTCTACTAAATCCTTTGACTATCAAGTGGCGTTTATTGGTGCAAGAAGCATGGAAGGCTAAGGTTGGTTGGGATGATCCACTACCAATCCAGTTACAAAAAGCTTGGATGGAAGTGGCTCAAGAACAAACTTTAGTTGAAAAGATAATCTTTCCGAGACACATAGTCGAGGAAAATGAAGAAGTATCACTACATGTATTCGCAGACTCGTCAGCCAAAGCTTTTGGAGCTTGTGCTTACTTAGTGACTTCTAATCAATCATATCTTATCACCTCTAAGGCCAGAGTCGCTCCATTAAAAAAGAGGACTTTGCCTCAGATGGAACTAACAGCACTGCTAACTGGTACACGCTTAGCTGTGCATATCAAACAAGTCTTGTCTACCATGAACATCAAAGATGTCATTATATGGTCTGACAATGAAGCTGTCTTACAATGGGTACGAAACGACAACTGTCCAACTCCATATGTAAAAAATCGCGTCTCGGAAATTAAAGAAATTTCCGCAGGCTTTCAATTGTTGCATGTACCAACAAAGGATAATCCAGCTGATCTCTTATCAAGAGGTATGACATTTAAACAGTTTGCAAAGGCAGATATTTGGTTTCATGGGCCTCGATGGTTAGTGAATGGTAGTTGGCCTGAACAAAAGCCACACGTCATTATGACACAAACCATAACTACCACCAGGCAGCAAGCTCAAATATCAGTCTTGGATTGTACTCGTTACTCCTCGCTCATCAAATTAATCAATGTAACACAGAACGTGTTTCATTATCTCAGGAAAAAAGGTATAAAATACACTTTTCCAGATGCACTTCTCTATTGGGTAAGACAAGCCCAGAGAGAAACTTATGGGAATAACTATGAAAATCTTCCGCATAAGTTAAAACACAATCTCGGTCTGTGGATAGACCAAGAAAATCACAACATTCTGCGTTGTGGAGGGAGACTTAAACACGCAGATATCAATCTAGATACGGTGCATCCATGGCTTTTACCAAAAAATCATTGGATCACAAGGTTGATTGTGTTGCATACACATCAACAAATCATCAAACATGGAGGAGTGTTAGACACACTCACACAAATCAGACAGCAGTACTGGATTCCTCAGGGAAGACAGTCAGTCAAATCAATCTTGAAGAATTGCATGATATGCCGAAGGTACGATGCAAAAACTTGCTCCTATCCAGGGCCACCACCCCTACCAAAGGAACGAGTGGTCCATCTACAACCTTTCGAAACGACAGGAGTAGATTATACAGGAGCAATATATCTAACAGGGACTGCAGATAAGCAACCTATCAAGGCATACATCTGTCTGTTCACCTGTGCTACCACCAGGGCAGTACATCTAGAGGTAACACCCGATATGACTGCTCAATCATTTATTCAAGCTTTCCGCAGATTCGCAGCACGCCGATCATGCCCTAAGCTGATGATTTCAGATAACGGAGCAAACTTGGTAGCTGGAGAAGCATGTCTACGGGAAATCTGTTCCCATCCTGCAGTTACTTCCACACTGGAACAGCGTCATTGCAGATGGAAATTTATCCCTCCAAGAGCCCCATGGCACGGAGGATTTTATGAACGGTTAATAGGAACTGTAAAAAGATCCTTGAGAAAATCTCTACACCGTCAGAAAATCAATCTTCAAGAGCTCCAGACAGTAATCACGGAAATAGAATCAAGGGTGAATAACCGGCCGTTGACTTACTTGTCTGAGGATCCTACTCAACATGAGCCATTAAGTCCTGCCCACCTAATGTATGGAAGACTTCTGACTCCAGTACCATCTCTAGTGGATGATGAGATCAGAGATCCCTCATATGTGGGTCAGAGCGAGTTGGTTCAGGGGTATAAGCATCTGTCCAGCATAATCCATAAATGGAATGATGTTTGGACAAAAGAATATCTTACATCTCTACGAGAACATCACTATGGGGCCAATGTCCCCCATAATATAGCTAATCTCCAACCTGGCGATATTGTCTTGGTAGACAGTGATGGCCCTAGGGCTGACTGGCCATTAGGTAAAGTTGTCTCAGTCCATCCAGATAGTCAGGGGATTTTGAGAATAGTCAAAATCCTGTCTAAAGGAACAACTTCCCTGAAGACATTGGACAAACTCATCCACATGGAATCAGTGAGCCAGCTGCAGTTAGATCCTGAGAGACCTCAAGACACTCTAACTCCACAAGACCCACAGACTCCTAACAGACACAATCGTCCACAACGGACAGCAGCACAAAAGTGCAAGCAAAATCTGCACTTGTATTATCAATCCAATGGAGAGTAAATAAATACATATGGTTACTATTGTCCTAAGTATTGGACTCTGTGCCAGTTCTCTCCCTCTGGAAGATGTGGGAAATTTTTACCCACCATATCTAATAATCATCTAAGAAATGTATAATTTCTATATCATATCTAAATCATATCAAAATCATATCTAAAATGTATCAAAATCATATAATGAATCTTTAAAGATTCATTATATAGCTTGATCCTGGATGACAATGGCACCATGAACACGTACGCAACAGGGGCCCTTTTGATGCCTACGTGACTTTGTACATGATCTCTCAAGGATCCAGAAGCTTCTAGAAGGACTTCTTAATTAAAAAACTATTGGAACATTGATTCAACATCCGGTAGGATTAAAAATCGAATCCTTAATAAGATTCAGTGGTACTTTCAAATACTACTTATAATCTTTAAATCTTATATCTAATTATATTATAATCACATCTTATCTTAATCATAAGTCTAGACTGTAAAAATAATCGATCAATATTCATTGAAGGCTACCGTGCTCAGAGAGCATGGTAGGGCGATGGGGGGGAGTGAAGCGCCCACCAACAAGCCCAGGGGCACTCCGCGTTTGTTTACAAATGAGTGAACAAGTGACTGATCCTTAGCGAACATTACCAGCTCAAGGACACCTTATCTAATATTTTTTATCGCCAGTGAATACTCTCTAGAACTGGGGGAGTACCTGGACAATATCTACAAGGAAAATCCGTGAACATTCACATAAAATAGAGTGTATAGTGGAGATCAGTGACACGGTTTCCTCCACCTTCATTCATAAACTTTTATCTCGAATCATTCTTCTGCAACTGCAGGATAATCACGTAGCAACGCTACCAGATCATCATACAGCAACGCTGTAGCAAAATATCGTGCCTAAACTCGACAAGAGAGAGTTAATCAGTCTGGCAAACTTGTCAGACAGGCACCCCGACTGGCAGAGAAGTATATTGAAGGTTATTTGGTATATGATTGGCCAATTGTATGCTTGTGTAGCTTTAATATCCTATAAATCTGTCTGTTGGTTAAAAAGCGAGGCAAAGCCTCATTCACGGTACGTTTATTAAAATTGTAGTGTAGCTGTGAATCTTATCCAAGCACTGAACCTCATGAGTGTCCATTCTGTCAGAAAAGAATTCAGCCTCAATAAGTAAAAACCTCACAAGTGTCCACAGTCTTGGAAGAGATTCAGTCAAGCTAACTGTATAAAGTGAATATGTCTGCATATATATTTGAATATATAAATTAAGTTATCAATTGCTTGCTTAGTTATTTATAAGTTATCATATAAGTTCATTTAATTGAATATAATTTCTAGTACTAAGTTAATAGTATTAAGACTCCATTTAAGGTCATTTATTTATACTTTTACAATTAATTTGTTGTTTATAGTATAAGAACATATTGGCTGTTAAGTTATGGTACTAGGTTAGACTATGTATGTTTAAATCTCTGATTTAAACAGAGCCAGTGTTCAGTCAGATAACTGAATTTATCAAATCTTATCCTTGTATAAAATACAAGCTGATGTGAGATCCCTGTCTACAGGTGGATTGGAACTTCTATCAACATAGTCATTCACCCCACCTGTCCCTTACAGCCCACAGTCTGTCATTAGGAAAAGAGGATTTAGGATTTACAACCCTAGCTAGAGATTTTAATTGAATTAATTTGCAGACAGTAATTTTTTAATTTAGTTCAGTACAAGTCCCTGGTAGTCTCCTCTTATATCAATCCCAGCAGGTTTTTCCCACAGAAGGCCTGGAGCTAAACGCTACATGTTGTCAAGAAAGATAGACAGCTAGTTGTCTAGGAGGATGGTGGAGACTAGTCTAGGAGAGGGAGGGGGAGAGGTTGTGCTTCACTACTATACCTTTTATATATAAACTACTTCTTTAATCGTCCCTTTCTGTGTTGGCTGATCTCCCGTACAGCCTGAGGTGCCGTCTGCTCCGGTCTGCCTCGACTAAGCATACTTCCCAGCAGAGTGCTTACCTCTGCTTGCATCAGCGTTCAGTTCCTTAAATTTTATTCGTTTTGACAGTTGGGGAAACGTTTGATCTTATTTTCGAGGTGAAAAATATTTAATTTCCAAATAAATTTCACGAATTCAGTTGCTGGA
This sequence comes from Procambarus clarkii, assembly GCF_040958095.1. Lineage (NCBI taxonomy): Eukaryota > Metazoa > Arthropoda > Malacostraca > Decapoda > Cambaridae > Procambarus > Procambarus clarkii. Next base: position 11,771,571 of record NC_091190.1, on the reverse strand, counting down.
AGTTTGTGAAACTAAGCGCAGGATGACCAGTTCTCAGAAGTCTGTTTGTAAAGTGAAGCATTAAGACTTAAGTGAGTCAACTTAATTTGTGTGGCGTCACGAAGGTCATACAGTGGAGCGTTTCGGGTTAGCAGTTAACAAGACTACTGCTTTGGGGTTGAAGCCTTAACGGGAGCAGCAGTTGAGTCACACGACGGTTGGGTCTGTGGGAGGCTTCGCCATCAACCACATTTGACTTCACATTTAAATTTGCCCAATTAAGCAAAGAAAGCCACGCTAAACAATGTTCGTTATGCCCACTTGTTTACTTTGGTTTTTACATAGAGGATATACAGGATAGCAGATGCCATGGGAACTTGTAGGTAAGTAGAACAATGTGTATTGTTGGTAGGTGGGGTCGTGGAGGCCTGGTGACCATTACTGATTAGTAATCACAGCTGTGTGAGCATAGCTTGGCCGCTCCACCAGGACAAACAGTGGTATGACCTGTGGCGGGGTTCATCCCCAACCATCTCTCACATCTCATCTGCCACCCCCCCTCCCTCCCTCCCCCCCCAACGGTGCCCCCTCGTCCCGTCTCTCAACCCCACCTTCGTCCCCCTCTCAACACCCTCCCAGTAAGCATTAGAAATATTGCTGGAACAAAGGTGGATGTATTCAAGATGCACTTAGGTAAATTCTTGTAAGAAAAGCTCTGTACCTCAAGGTACAGTCTTTGCACCACTGCTTTTCCTTATTCTCATATCAGATATAGACAAAAATACAAGTCACAGCTTCGTGTCACCTGATGACACAAAAATCAGCATGAAAATTACCTCTTCTGAAGACATTGAAAAACTACAAGCAGATATTAATAAAGTTTTCGATGATAACATAATGTTTTAAGTGATAAATTCCAGGTACGGTAAAAATTGAGGACCTTAAACATAATACAGGGTACAAAACACAATCAAATCTGCCCATAGTAGGAAAGCAGCATGTAAAGGATTTGCGAATAATGTCTAACGACCTAACGTTTAGGGAGCATAAAAAAAATAACAGGATGGATTACAAGGACATGTACCAGCCGTGTGAACGTCAGCGGTCCACGACTTCTCAGTCTCCTGCCGACAAGTATAAGTGGTGGTCCTAGAACAGGGCAAGCTTTGAAAGGAACTTGTCAAGCCTGTTTGATGGCTATATAGACTAGGGACCTACGAAGATACCGTCTCTCAGATCAGGCAATCGTCAGGGAAGGCTGCGATATAAATATAACTATCGAACTAACTAACTATCGTCAACTAAAATTCCACGGTAAAAAAAAATAGTAATTTGGCTGGCAGGTCGTCAACCAGGATTCCTGGTCAACGACCTGGCTGCAGGAGCAATGACCCCACAACCACCACCAAGATAGGCCATGTTGGTAGTTTCTGTAACTTGAAATATGCGATCCTCTTCCTCGTCTCTTTACCCTACCAACCAAGCCCGCGCTCGCCCACCACGTTGCAGCTGTCTCAGTATTTACTTTGCGGCACATTACTATCTCCCTGCACGCAGGGTTGTGTGTTATGCTTCACTGTACACTAGTCTTCGCCTCGCATGCCAAACTGACTTGGTTCATTACGCTTCCTCACGAACTTGCCGCTTAAAGGTATACTCGAGAGTACGACCTGTAGTGCATTCTGCGTAAAATATGGGGCACCAACGCTGTGTTCCTGATGTAACACCATCCATGAGAACTAATGCCAGGCTCATCCCCACACACCACTCATCCGTGTCCTGAACTGACGTTTACTTGTACTGTTGTGGCACAGTTCTTTGTCAAATTGTCATATTCTGGACAGTAACATTGCACCTCGTGGTACGTTTTTCATCCTCACTGTTCAGTGCCCCCGTGCCCACTATGCACCAAAAACCAGTTTCGTCTCCTTTTAGATAAAAGCGACGTAAATATTTTAAGTAAAAGGCAATTAAAGCTACAAACATATGACAAAAAAAAATTATTTTCATCTGGTAAATTCCATAAATTTAGATAGATGACAAGATACAATCGAATCTCATCAAACGAAAACATGTCAAGGAGAAAGTATACTTGTATTTGTCTTACGAATTGACATGTTTATTAAGCATAAAACCAACTCTGCCAACTCAGTCAAAACAAAGACTGCCACCTGGAACATACCTAGAGAGGGTTTCGGGAGCCCGAAAGCCAGGCTCGACCTTGGTCTAACAGGCTGCTGCTTAGAGCGGCACACACATCCACAACAACTCGGTTGGTCAGTACTGCTTTTCAAATCACTTGTATTATCCCTCCTGGAATGCTGCTTTGTATTCTCCTCCCTACTCTAGAGCAACACACACACACACACACACACGCGTACTCCTATAAAAATATAATGAATAAGCTGTTCGTCTGAATTTATAGATTGATATACTTTTGTAAAGATACAAATAATCGCGAGCTCAGAGCGGCGCACCGTCTGTTGTCAACACTATTGTCAACTGGTATGTGGAGTCTGGAGGCGTAGAGAAGCTCATTACGCGAGGCACCAGGGCGGCGCTCTTGCCAAGAATGTTACCCCCCGCCCTGTCTGGCTACCACCAGCCTCGCCCGACCCTTCACCCGCACAGAAATTACCGTCTGCCATCACTCAAGTAGTTCCGTTTTTCGTTCCCCCAACGTGCTAGCCAATAGCTCGGAGAGATCGTTGCTTTAACAGTTTTGTCGTGTGTTTCACGCGATACCTTGGAATGTTCGCTCCAGAACAGAACAACAGTTCTTTAGCGCCTCGTAAACGCACTAAAGATGCAAATTTGCCAAATATTAGAAAGTTTAATGCTGGTTAACCATAAGAGAAGAGTTGGGTGCTTTGTTACATACAATTTCTTTTGCTTATGCCAATAAGAATATGTCCCTAGTTTATTGCAGCTGGGGTTTACAAGTCACAAAAATTGTGCAATGAATGTAAAAAGTAAAATTATTGTAATGTGTTTTACTGTTGAGGCATTAACAATGTTCTCTCTTGACAGGTACGTATCCCAGGTGTGGACCACCGGAGGATCAGACCTCCTCCAGAACACGTAAGCAAGGCATGATCGTTGAGCAACTATAGTAGACAGGTTTCTGGTAACTAAAGGCTTCACCCGGTAGAAACTGCAGTTGTATTCAGACCGTAAATACCAATCCGATACCTCTTGCACGACGCATGCAAGGCTTACCTCTGAGGAAAGGTCTATCTTCCCGTGCACTGTTCATGGTAGCCTAGTTAACTACCTACCCATTATCTACGGTGAGAGTCGATGATTTACCTACCTATCTTTCACAGTTGTGGTAGCGTTAGCACGTACACCGTATAATAGTAATGATACTTTGTCATCTACCCAAAGTGTTCGTCATCTAACTTGGTTCTGATCAGTGACTCACATTATCAATTATAAATGACTTCCACAATCACAAAATTGTTTCAAGCGTAGGTTTGACATGTATATGAACGAGTTTTTGTGGATATATACACAAGAGATACACAATGGAGATGCCTCGTGCGGGTCAGTAGTCCTCGTGCAGTTCCCGGTAATGTCTGTCACCCTCCCAGCCTAAGTATTCGTAACACTTTGATTTAACTTTAAATATTGAGTTAAATTCCTACTCTTCATCAGTCATCTACTTAAGCATTAATCAAAGTTAAGGCATATATTCGCGTGTCGATTACAGAGTAAGTGTTGACCAAATGAGTAATCCTGGTTCCAGGCGAGTATTGATCAGATGAGTAATCCACCACTAGAAACTTCTTTGTGTCGGGGCGAGTCTTGCTCGCTGCACCTCACGCACTGAACCCCGGGCATGTGCTGCCAATCTTGCCTATTGGCTTTCTCATGCACGCCAACGCAGAAAAAGTGTTATCGATGCCTGTGTGTGTGTGTTGTATATGCATATGTTGGATGCTGGTGACACAGTTGATGCACAATAAATACAATAGTGGATTTGTTTATGTATATCTATAAATGTCTGTAATGTGTTTTTACTTATCTGTAATGCTTTACTCCTGTGTACAGTCTCGCTGTTCCTCAATTTGACCGCGGGCAGGTTTCGCAGATGCTCTTCTTCGACGTGGACAGTGAAGTAGCTAAGCTTATTCAGTCGTTCGGAAATAATTAGTAAATGAGGAAGCATAGACTAATTAATAATTAGTAAATGAGGAAGCATAGACTAAGAGAAAACTTTGCTACAAGTCAAGCCTGGCCCCGGGCCAGTAGAACTCTCTGAACACCTCCAAGTATATAAGCATTAATTGTATACATGGAATTTATTGAACTGAAATATGAACTGAACTGAACTGAACTACGTTAAACTGACCAATTATTTTATTAAGAGAACGAAAGTTCTTAACCTGTTCTTAAACTTTAAATGTATGAGATGTCCAGCTTGCTGCTTGTATCACGGCCTACCTTACCAACCTTGTGGAGCTTCCGGGGATCAATGGCCCCGCGGCCCTGTCTTTGACCAGGTTTCCCGGTTGATCGTCTGGTCAACCAGGCTGTTGGATGCAGCTGCTCGCAGCCTGACTTCTGAATCTCAGCCAGGTTGATCAGGTATTCTTTGGAGGTGTTTGTAGAGTTCTCTCTTGAACACTGTGAGAGGCCGGCCAGTTATACTCCTTACGTGGAGGGGGGGGGTGGGAGATTAAATATAAAAACGGAAACCCCGTACAAATCGCAGTCAAATCATACCATGGAACGAAAAACCAATGTAAATGATTTGGGTGTACTTGTGTCGGAAGATCTTACCTTTAAAGAACACAATAAAATAACTGTCACAACTGCAAGAAAAATAACAGATTGGATAGATAACAAGAGCCTTTCAAACTGAGATGCTATACCAATGATGATACTCTTTAAGATGCTAGTGTTCTCTAGATTGGAATATTGTTGTACAATGACAGCCCCTTTCAAAGCTGGAGAAATTGCTGACCTGGAGAGCGTGCAGAGATCTTTTTCTGTTAGAATCCACTCAGTAAAACATCTAAACTTTTGGGACCGACTAAAATACCTAAATCTGTGTTCTCTAGAGCCAAGGCGGGAGAGATGTATTAATATTTTCCACGTGTAAATTATTAAAGGGGCTGGTCCCAAACTTGCACACAGAAATAACATCACATGAAACCAGAAGGCATGACAAGATGTGCAGAATACCCCCGTTGAAAACCAGAGGTGTAATAGGTACTCTGAGAGAGAACTCTATCAACATCAGAGACTGTTCAACACGCTTCCACTACACATGAGGGACATAACTGGCCGAGCCCTCACAGTGTTCAAGAGAGAACTTGACAAACACTTTCAAAGGATACCTGATCAACGAGGCTGTGACTCTTACGTCAGACTGCGAGCAGCCCGCGTCCAACAGGCTGGTTGACCGGTCCAGCAACAAGGAAGACTGGGTCGAAGACTGGGCCGCGGGGACGCTAAGCCCCGAAACCACCTCAAGGTAACCTCCGAATTCTTTTCTTCCAGTGACGTAAGATTATATCCTCTTGTCTTGTCATTCTCATACCTCGTAGTGCTGGGACTAGTCTGGTGGCATGCCTCTTAACGATAGGGGGGTAGAAATAGCCTAAGCTACTCTATCCCTTTGAGATGTATTTATTGCTTATCTCAATAAACATACTTGAACTTGAATGCCTCTTGACGCTAGACTTAAAAAAAATAGTTTAACTAGATGAGGACTGAGTGATTGCGTCGAACACTCTAGGGTGTTGTATAAACCCATATTAAGATTAAAAATAATATTATTAAGTAAGCCACACTAGCATTCGTCTCTGGTATCAGTTTGACGAGGCATCGGGAGACAGGTGGGACCCGATACCCAACTGCCAGGGGTTTCTCTTCGTTTGCTTAATTGCTGGAAAGTTTCTTCTCCTATTTGGTACCGTGTCCTGTCTTTGTTTCTAACATTGTTTCATTACTTCGTACTAACATGAAATAAATTCTAGTAACTATTTCTTGCACTTTTTCCCTTCAATTTGTCTAGGTCACCTTGCAGTTTCTTGCAATCTTTCTCTTGGATTCTCATTATTTTTGCATCGACAACATACATTGAGAGGAAGGAATCTGTTTCATCTGGAAGATTATTTAGATACAAGAACAGGATAAGTCAGAGTACTCACAGCTGACCGTTGTCTCACTGGTGATTGATTGATTGATGAAGATTAAGCCACCCAAAAGGTGGCACGGGCATGAATAGCCCGTAAGTGGTAGTCCTTTTGAGCCATTACCAGTATCAAGACCTGATAGATCTGTGGAGATGCGACTGCACCCTGCGTGTCGGGAGATCTCTCCCGTCGTCTCATTGGTAACTTCTCTCCACTCAGATATCTTAACTTTAGCCGTCTCTTGTAGTGAGGTGCTCTTGTCAGTGGGGAAGCATATTACCTGTCAATCCTAATTGATAATAGATTGATGAAGATTAAGCCACCACAAAAGGTGGCACGGGTTTGGCGTGAATGTGATCTCTGGTCGTGTAACATCTTGAAGTGTCTCAGAGCCCTCGGCCCTGTCAATCCTAGCTGCTTATCTGATTTATCTTGGCCTACCTTACCTCGCGTTGCCTTTCGCAGATTCAGAAGATTAACGTCAACGTGTCCTGGTCTCTGACCAGACCTCCTGGTTGGTGGTTTGGTCAACCAGGTTATTCGACGCGGCTGCTCGCAGCTTGAACTATAAATCACAGCCTGGTTAATCAGGTATTCTTTAGATGTGTATATCAACTTCTCTTTTGAACACCGTGAGTCCGGTCAGTTATGCCACTTATGCGTAGAGGGAGAGATTTGAAAAGTCTTGAGCCCTTGATATTGATAGTTCTCTCTCAGCATACCTATTGCACCTCTGCTTTTTAACAGGGCACAACCTGCCATGCCGGCCATAGAATTAATTCCACATGGCGTTTGAGGAAAGATTTGTCATTCCTGCACCCGTGAAGTTGGTGCGTTACTTCTTTCCAGATGTGCCATTAGCCACTCATTTTCGTCACTACCCCCTCGCATGGTATGTATGTTAATTGTAAAGACCTGTAATTTAATGTTTACATGTAGTCTGTTTTGAGAGTTTTTCTAATCTGTGAACCTGGGCCGGGGTCAGCTTTGTTGGGTGATAACCAGTCCAGCAGACTGTTGCTGGAGCGGCGCCGCAGGCCCACATATCCTGGCCCCTCGAGTACCTAGACAAATAGAAAGTTTATGAGGGACTGTGGGCTGCTTTGGCTAATAGGAGAGGTCCTGAATGATCCAGGATGATGAGCGTGCTCAGGATGGTCAATGGATTAAGCAAGCAAGTCAGGATGATTAAGGGTACTTGAAACAATCCAGGACGACTTAAGACACGTTATTATAGTTCAAAACGTCTGCTATTGATGGGTAGTATTTGGAGGTGGAAGAGGTTTTTATTATTTTCTAAACAGGAATGAAGGTGACCGAAACAATTGAAACTCGACTCGTATATCATCTCGTATATCATCTGGCTTAGGGACGAAAAAAACAAAACAGGTTGCGCCACCGATAATATTCAGGGACTTGAGAGAACTGGAGGCGAATATCAGATACCATCCAGGACGAGGCTGGATGGACTGGCTCTACTGGTCCAGACCTCGGGTGGTGTATCAACCTGTTGGCCGTGTTTGTCCGTTGCCTCCCAACCATCTTAATAATACCGCCCTACAATATTTAGCATTGTTTACATTGACATCAAATCATTCCATGGGACCAACTCGAGTTGTCAAGTATTTGTACACCATTCATGCTTTTGATTGTTGCTAGTTTATTGTGCACCCTATACTCATGGTGTAAGTGGTAGCGCAAAATAGGATTACAGAAGGCTGCGAGCAATCAACCCGTTCTCGCACTTGCTTATGGTCAATATTGGCTTATTTAATAAGTGCATATGTGACATACTAATTGATTGTGAATATTTTAGTTTACCTTGAAAAGCTTCATAGAAAACACCGACCTCACCTAACCTTCTTAATATGTTAAGATAAGCATCTTATTGCTTCTTATTTACAATTATTACTTGACCTATACCGTTGATTGGTTAAGTAATAATTGTAAATCAGAGACCGAGCCGCGGGGACTTTGATCCTCGGAACCACCACAAGGTAGGGCACAAAAGATCTGACAGCGGAGAATTTTACATTAACAATTACATTTAACCTGCACACCTTTTAATTATATCGAGATTTTTTAGTTACAAATATCTGTTTTTATTGTAAAGTATTATACACTGAATGAATATCTTGCTAATACATAATATTTAGATGTGGGGGATTATGGGGTCATAGAAGAGCCGCTGGGTATTATTATTATTATTATTATTATTATTATTATTGAGTTCACCATACACAGCTTACCTTGAGGTTACCTTGAGGTGTTTTCGGGGCTTAACGTCCCCGCGGCCCGGTCGTCGACCAGTCCTCCTTGTTGCTGGACTGGTCAACCAGGCTGTTGGACGCGGCTGCTCGCAGCCTGACGTATGAGTCACAGCCTGGTTGATCAGGTATCCTTTGGAGGTGCTTATCTAGTTGTCTCTCGTGCCTCTGATGTTAATAGAGTTCTCTCAGAGTACCTGTTGCACCTCTGCTCTTCAACGGGGGTATTCTGCACATCCTGCCATGCCTTCTGGTCTCGTGTGGTGTTATTTCTGTGTGCAGGTTTGGAACCAGGTCCTCTACTTTTTCCCACGTGTAAATTATTGTGTATCTCTCCCGCCTGCGCTCTACAGAATACAGATTTAGGCTCTTTAGTCGGTTCCAATAGTTTAGATATTTTACTGAGTGGATTCTAGCAGTAAAGGATCTAAAGGACTAGCTTGTTCAGTTGTCTATCATATGTCATTTATCTACTAAAAACGAAACATGGATACAGTGCAAGGATTTCCGGTATTTTATCATTCGTAATAGGATGGTTTGCAATTTCATGCAACATTAGTTTAAATGCATCTCTAAATATAATTTTTTCCGTCTATAAGATGTAATGGTGTAGTGTGTGTCCCTGTCTTTGTCAACACCTCATCCAGATCCCTATGCCAGTTGCACTGCCAGAGGTACCTGTAGCCAAGTCGTATTCATGCTGTGACCTCTGTCGACTTACCCTGCATGTATACATCCAGAAAAAAGTGTTATATGAAAAAGTTTAAAAAGTTATATACATTTTATATAAGTGTCAGACCAACCGGGCTGTAGTGGATATGTGGGCCTGTTGGCCACCCCAAGCAACAGCCTGTTGGACCAAGCTCTCACAAGTCAAGCCTGGCCCTTGGGAAGAAAACTACTCGCAGAACCCCATCCAGGTACGGTGGGGCTTGTCAAGAACCATTTGACGCGCCCCCACTCTTACCCCTCCACTTTTCCCGTTAACCCCTTACCAATCCCTCACCGACAGCACTGCTGCTGTGGCAGGTAAGTCCACTACGGGCTCACCATAGCCCGTGCTACTTGGAACTTGTTCGGAATAGCTGAATCCACAACATCAACAACATCCCTCACCTTGTCCCCACTTTGCCTCCCGCCCCCCCCCCCACAACCCCCCCCCACAACCCCCCCCCCACACACCCCGCCCCCAACCCCCCCCACACCCCCCGCCCCCAACCCCCCCCCAACAACCCCTCCCCCCCCCAACAACCCCTCCCCCCCCCAACAACCCCCCCCACAACCCCCCCCACAACCCCCCCCCCCACAACCCCCCCCCCACAACCCCCCCTCCTCCCCCATCCCCCCTCACCCCCCACATCCCCCCTCACCCCCCCACATCCCCCCTCACCCCCCACATCCCCCCTCACCCCTCACATCCCCCCTCACCCCCCACATCCCCCCCTCACCCCCCACATCCCCCCTCACCCCCCACATCCCTTCTCACCCCCCACATCCCCCCTCACCCCCCACATCTGAAGACTACACGGTAGTTTCGTGTAGCCGTTCTCGACCGCCATCACATGTCTTAAAGAGTGTTCCTCTGGGTAGGGACTGTGCTTGTGCCGTGACTGGTGCATTGACTGGGGTTTTCTATTTAATGAAAGCATATAAAACCGTTGGTGGGTGTTGTGCATGAACGTGAACAGAACAATAGTTCGCGAGTCGCCGTCGCGGATTGAAAAGGGAGTTTTGAAGTACTTCAAGAGGCTGTGTCCGTTATTTCTTCCCCGTCGGGAAGGTTGTTAACGGCACGCCAGCACTGAGCCTTGAGAGTTCCGTAGTGGGAGCGTTGGTTGAACACTGCCGCCGTTGGGAACGTCACGTTCCGCACTCCCCATGATGATACCTTTAGCTGCACCCTCCACCCTGTGTGTCCAGCGGTCACACAGCTGCACCTTCTACCCTGTGTCCAGCGGTCACACAGCTGCACCCTCCACCCTGTGTGTCGTGGTCACACAGCTGCACCCTCCACCCTGTGTGTCGTGGTCACACAGCTGCACCCTCCACCCTGTGTGTCCAGCGGTCACACAGCTGCACCCTTCACTCTCCTACATGTCTACATCATCCAGCTTTTCAATGTTAAATGTCCTTTATATAGATGTTCGATCATTTGCTAATGGGACTGTATAATTAATGTGCAATTTCCATTTTTTATAAGACAAATTGTATAGATTCCATCCAAGTATGTAATTACTCCGTCCTTGCTTACAGGTAGACACGAGCGCCTATACATAATGTTTTAATTTTTGAAGTATACAATTTTATATCTTTTTTTTTTAAGTTGTTTGAATGGTTCAAGCCTGGCCTCGGGCTGGGCTTGGGGAGAACAACTCAACTCCATCAAGGTACGGTGTAAAGTGTGATCAATGGTATTAGAATGGTTCTCACAGGACTGGATTATTTAAGTCAGGTTATTTAACCGGTAATGAAGGAGAGATCATATTTTATTCTGGTCAAAGACCGGGAAGCAAGACATTATTGATCCTCTGAATCTACCTTGGGTTTACCTTGTGTAAAGTGCTTCATGTACATTATTTAATTCTTAGTGTCCTGATACCTTTTACCTTGAAGAAATTTATAGACGGAGGAAAGCGACTTGAAGTAATAATTAAGACAAGAAATATAAAAATCTAAAGTCCAACAAAACATGAAGACCCGACGAAGGCATCTTTTGTGTCCCACACATCCACCAGATTACTGTAGTCGCTCACTTAAAACTGAAATTTTCAAAATTTAAAAAAGAAAATCACTAGCATCTTAACTGTCGTCCAATTAGTTAATTCTGGGAAACAAACTAGAATAATGGCAAATGCCACTCAGCCACAAGCGTCTAAAGCTGTCTTGAAAAAACGGAGGCCATATAAGCCTGGCTCTACATAAGGCTGACCACACATGCCTGGAGAGAGGACAGGTTTGGGCTACCACACCAACACACAGCCAAGATATCAGTCAAGATAAAGGCGGTACTAAACAGAGCAGCTAATGTGAATCCGAGGTAGATGTACAAAGGGCAGGATGTTGCAAGTGGCGATGGAGTAGGTAGTTCACAGGTAGGTAGTATTAATGGCCCGCAGACCGGTCCTGGCCTAGCCACTCAATAAACCACATTACTCATATATGTAATGGAATTGCTGAACAAGAGCAACGGACTAGAGGAGATGGCGGAGGTAACTGCAGCCATAGTTTCTAGAGCAGAAGTTTCGGCAACAGGCAGTAGGTATTTATCAGTACTCGGTTTTCTCTTTCAAAGCTGAATAGATATGTGAATTCAATTCGAGGGATTTTAGGCATTCCCAAATTATTTAGGGGTTTTACTAAATAGAACTGTAGCAGTAACAGTTCAAGGTAGCAGCAGCAGCAGCAAGAGGGAATGAAGGTAGCACAAGTGGGTAAGAGAAGGGTGTGTGTGAAAGTGCAGCGTGGGGGGGTTCACGCTAGACACGATGGCGAACCTCGGCAGGAAACTGCCGCTGTACTCACCTGGTTGTGCTTGTGGGGAGTTGAGCTTTGGCTCTTTGGACCCGCCTCTGTGGTGCTGTGTGCAGTTGGTGCACCAGATGAATATTATGCCAAGGTCAATGTTATATGGAAGGTCAATATTATATGAATATGTTCAGGAAGCTCATTATGCCACCATGTTCAAGCAGTCTACGTCTTGCAAAGTTAGGCGTTGATGTACATGTTTATGTAGGCTTGTCGTCTCTTAGCTCAAGCGCAAGTCGTAAGTTTAGTTACTTCACATTAATAGTAACTGTGTGTGTGTGTGTGTGTGTGTGTGTGTGTGTGTGTGTGTGTGTGTGTGTGTGTGTGTGTGTGTGTGTGTGTGTGTGTGTGTGTGTACACGCACCGTAGCTTACAGCCCCAGGTGTAGTAGGGGAGTGGGAGGGGAGGGGGGAGGAGGGGAGACTCCGTGGCAGCGCCCCAGTGCTTGCGTGGGTCGCCTCGTAACTGGGACAAGGTGAGCAAGTGAGCCAGGTGTGTCGGGGCCGAGCACAGGCAAGGTAGGGGGGGGGCACTTGGCACACCTACACTATGCACAACATTCTTACATAATTGTCTCCTGAGCCTTGATGGTAGGTCATTGTCCTGCCACATCCACACTCGTCCTCCACACAACGGTATCCGACATCCCCTCCCTCAGTCTCCTCTCTTCTCAAGACACTGCGCTCGTCAGACCGGGTAGTAAGACTTTTTATAGATTATATTAGTGTGTTAATCAGTCTGTGGTCTACCTGTTCTTGGTTGCGAGTTCTCCCACTCCCGTAGGCGGCAACGGAATTCTGGTGACGACTTGATCAATAAGGCTGTTTGTCAGCGGCCAGAAGGGTTCACACAGCTTGAACTAACAGCTCCTGGCGCATTCCATTTGCTCATTACCCTTAACCTAAAGAAACTTTTGCCCACAACCTTATGAATCACCCACAACCTTAGCAAGTATAGAAAAATTGAGCTCCGTCTTTCCTCTGATGCCCCTCAGTTTAGGTGCCAGTAACACACGGGTCCTCCAGTAATGGCTTAACATAGATAGTAGTATACTGTTACTATTCGCTAATATTGCTGTGCTCATTCTACCTTCAGTCATATATATATTCACCTAAAATTATTATATTACAAACCTATCCAGGGAGAAATGGGGGGCGACTCAATACTATGTTAACGGTAAAATCTGTTTACTTATAGGAATCGACACAACAAAATATTATAATATATCCAGAGTTTCGGACATCACACAATAACCTAAGAATATTAATTATTTATAGTATGCCGGACTGGTTAAACACACTAAAGCCGTCAACACAATCATACAATACCTGTATGTACCTGTACATACAATAACTGACAAAAATAGACGGTGTCACCTGACCTTCCGCCTTGTTACTGAAGCCAGGCTTCGCTTCGCCCCTACAGGCCTGACTCGCCTCACTCAGCGTTTGCAAACGTCTGATACATTCTCTAAATTAACACTACATACGGAAGTAACCACTCCCAAACAGATATAATCATACTAGTATAATATTACACACATTCTAGAATCATAACTAAAATAATAAACATTCTTAAAATGAAACAATAATTCTGAATGATGGAACAAACTGGCAACAGGAACACCTGACCGAGACACGTCCTCGGCCACATGTCCTGGACGCTAAATATTCCTGGCCACATTCAGGTAAGACGCCACCTCTTGGGTGGCTTAATCTTCATCAATCAATCAATCAGGCAAGCTCATCATCCTCTCCCATACAAGAATACATTTCATACAGTAATATATCATCATATGAAATAAAACATACAGTATTCAATGTTATCAAATACAATATGCAACTACTACAACCCGTTCTCGCAAATTCGTAAAGTCAATATTGACTTATTAACTACGTGCATAGGTGATATACTAAACATAATAGATACCCTTAAAAAGATTCATAGAAAACACCGACCTTACCTAACCTTGTTAGTATCTTAAGATAAGCATCTTATTGCTTCGTAATTACAATTATTACTTAACCTATACCTATAATAGGTTAGGTAATAATTGTAATTACGAAGCAATAAGATGCTTATCTTAACATACTAAGTAGGTTAGGTAAGGTCGGTGTTTTCTATGAATCTTTTTAAGGGTATCTATTATGTTAAGTATGTCACCTATGCACATATTTAATAAGTCAATATTGACTTATTAAATTTGCGAGAACGGGTTGACTACTCACACCATATGAAAATTCAATTGGAATAATTAGGAAAGCAGTATTATTCACCTTGTGAGACTCTGGTCTTAACTGATTCATAACATAAACGGTGTCCGGGATGCCTCTGTCCAAATTCCAAAAACTACTCGGATGGTTTTAGCTTTGAATATGCCGCTGATATTATTCCTTTTGTGTGTGCTACCGGAGACAACTGTAAGGTTTGACGTTAAGACGTCTCTATAATCCTTATTATTTTCTAATTTCTTAAGCCGTTTTGTAATCTGAAGAAGTATCAGATTTTGGTAATTATGCATATTAAATTCCAGTTTAAGTTTGCCTTACAGTGAAGGTTACTCTTGCAACTGAGTAATAATGTGGCACACTAATGTGTTTACCATACCGAGAATTTAAAAGCAGAGGGGCAATAGGTACCCTGAGGGAGAATTTCTAGAACAACTAGAAAAATCTACTTAAATTTTGTATGAAATAGTACTTGAAGTCAAGACAGAGTGGGACAATGCGTCAACAGTCGTGGTGTTGCAGTGGTGTAATTTGTGGCGACAATGACCCGACTTCGAGTCACTCTTGGTCTGGTCTCTGACCAGTTATCGAGACTCGACCGATCCTTAGTCGAATCCCCGGACCCTAGCACTACGAATTCCGAGCGCTGTCCACTCAGCCGTCAGCCCTCCCCTCAGTGGAAAAGAATCTTGCACGCTCTCTAGGTTAGCAATTTATCCGGCTCTAAATGGGGCTGTTAGAGTGCAATAATATTCCATCCTAGAGAGCTCTAGTGTTTTAAAGAGTATCAGTACCGGAGAAAAAGTACCGGACCAAGTATGGTACCTCGGGGGACTGAGCTTTTGACAGTAGATCATCCGGATTTTACTGTGTTGACTCTTATACTCAGCGTTCTGTTCGTTAGGAAGTTGAAGATCCATCTCCCTACTTTGCCAGTAATTAGTTTTGCTCGCATTTTGCAGCCCGTCCTTCAAACAAAGATCCAAAAGTGATTCCATGCACCCGCTAAACCCCCTGTTTATGAATGAAAAGCGGTTTACACACGACTCACAACTGCTGACGTTCGAACATATCCGGAACAAGTGTTTCACTGACGAATTTTGTTCGAATCACAACGCTATAAATGCTTCACCCACGTACTACAAATACAAATAATCGCCAACAGAACCTAAACACCTAACCTAACCTATGCCTATATATGCACAATATGCTAATATATTATAATATTAATTTATACTTGAGAAAATTCCCGTTTTGAATGAACAGCATATTAAAATTTATGAATGCGTCTGTGGGGTCGACCGCTGGATGTAATGGACTTGAGTCGAGGACGGGTTGCATTTTGTGTGCAGTAACACCATTGTCATATTTGTCGCAAGCTTTTGCAGTCTGTGTATATTACATCTGCGTTTAGCTTGTCTTCCATGGCACCTAACCCAATGGAATATTGAGCTAGCAACTGTGAGAGGCCGGAGCGCCCCGTTCTAAACTCATGCTGTCCAGCGTTATGTAGATGTTGTGTTTCCATGTGATTTGTAATCTTCTTGGCACTCTTTCAGTGATTGTTATGCGTGAGGTTAGAGCTATTGGTCTAATTTTTAGCATCTGCTTTACTACCTCCTGTGTGACGTGGCGCGGTCTCCACTGTTTTATGTCAGGGATGACGTCAGTATCTAGTCGCCGTCTCCAAAAGATGCCATTGCCATGTTCAATTATACACGGTAATCAGTAGCTACTGAAAATATTTGTTATTATAAAGCGTAAAACGGCACACTGCTGACAATGATGTGGGAATGGCTCGCATTCTCCCTTCCCCCCCTTTCCCTCCGTGATAATTCCCCTATAACTTTCCCCGCCACCCTCTACCACTACTTCTTACTCCTCGCCTAATATAGTCCCCCCCCCCCCACTCTCTTGTATAATAACCAACCTCTCATGAAAAATCCTTCCCCCCTTTCACCTCTTCCTGTTCTGCCATGCCTGATTTAACCCTTCAACTGTCGTTGTTTCTAATATTAAATAAAATAAGATTTTGAAGTTGTAGTTTTGATGCTAGTGATAATTCTCTCTTCCAGGTACGTGTTGAGAATGGCGTTATGGGAGGTGTTGGTCGGGCTTGGTAATGGTGGTGTCGGGAGGGGTTGGAGGGGTCATGCATAGGTATAAGGGTGTGATTCAGCCCGGTCATTCCACAGTTACAGTCCCACTCCTGTACCAGGTAAGTCCACTACGGGCTCACCATAGCCCGTGCTACTTTGGAACTTTTGTTCTAAGTAGATGAATCTAAAACAACAACCACCGGCCATTCACGCTCTACACACACGTTTCGTTTATTTGTTGGCATGTTAATATTATTAATAGTGATGTTGGGCACAGTTGTAGTGTAGCTGACCCTGATCTACACAGTGTGGGTGCGTGCATGCGTGCACCCCTCCATTCTTGCCACACCCACCTGCATCTTCAAACAGTTGAAGTCTTCAAGGGGGAAGTGGGCCAGAACAAGACGGTCTCTCTGGGTCGGGTGTGATGGCTGTCTTGGCTCTTGGCGGGTTGCTATGTACAACAACGTCACTCGACACAGCAGAGGTGCCATAGACACAATCAGAGAACACTGTATAAACATCAGAGGTTAGCAGTTGTTCAACATCCTCCCAGCGAGCATAAGAAATATTGCCGGAACAACCGTGGACATCTTCAAGAGAAACCTAAATAGTTTTCTTTAAGAAGTGCTGGACCAATCGGGTTGTGGTGGATATGTGGGCCTGCGGGCCGCTCCAAGCAACAGCCTGTTGGACCAAGCTCTCACAAATCAAGCCTGGCCACGGGCCGGGCTTGGGGAGTAGAAGAACTCCCAGAACCCCGAATGAATCAAGCAGGTATCAAGCAGGTAAGCATATCTATCAATAAACAGCAGTTCAGGCATTTGTCGGAACTAGTGTCGTTCTGTGTTGAAAATTGATGACTTTTCTGTAGCAATATTGTGTATATTGATTAAAGGTTGAAAGCCAGAGGCTCAAATCTTGACAGCGTTCCTAATTGTGTTCGTGGTACTCCTGCTAGTCCATGTTTTTGTACATCCAGCACCTACCTTGTGTGGCTTCCGGGTGCCCCACGGCCCGGTCTCCGACCAGACCTCTCGGTTGGTCGTCTGGTCATCCAGGCTTATCTAAATTACCAACCAGTAGGTTGGTAATTTAGATTGTAAAATTTCTCACTTTTATTGTTTAGTTCAATTATTATGCACCCCATACCCATCTTGTGGGCGGTAGTGGAAAGAGTTAGAGGAACATAATGGGCTCAGGGACTGAACCCCACAATTCACTTAGCTAAGCAAGTTACAATCTTGATGCGCTAATGTACGTGAGAAATCTTGCCCAGAAGTGCCCTGCGCCGTGAAGCACTTCTAGTAGTGATAATGTGGAGCAGACAGCACTGGGAGGGCGGGGGCGTGCGTGTGGAGGCAGCCAAGAGCGCGTGACACACACTCATTATGAATGTATCCCTGTGTGAACCACACACACTGGCAGCACCAGCTTGGCGGCAGCCATGCTCGCGCCACCACCACCCCGTGTGGCCAGAACAGCTTCATACGTCCGTACCCGTAGACCTAATGTCTTGAATAGCGAATGAAGCTGAAACTTTTGTATCTACAAAATTATCTTTAGAAAAGTTTTATGTATTTTTTGTAGCATGTGTAGTGTCTAGAGAGGTCGCGGGACGCAGGGACAGTCATTGTGGCTAGTGTTGTGTGGTGGTAGTGTCAGCCTCCACTTACAACACTTACCATCTAGGAGGACGAAGATCTTCTGTTCTTAGACAGTGCTGTTGCTGCGTTGTTGATGCTTGACGTGTTGACGTAGGGGTCCCGCCGAGCGGGGTCAACCAGTCCAACAGCCAGGATGTGACCACACCACCAACTAGGTCTACCTACCTTGTGTCTACCTTGTGTAGCTTCCTGGGAGCATCAGCCCTGTCGCCCGGTCTCCGACCAGGCCTCCCGGTTGCTGGACTGGTCAACCAGGCTGTTG
This sequence comes from Procambarus clarkii, assembly GCF_040958095.1. Classification (NCBI taxonomy): domain Eukaryota; kingdom Metazoa; phylum Arthropoda; class Malacostraca; order Decapoda; family Cambaridae; genus Procambarus; species Procambarus clarkii. The sequence continues at coordinate 11,753,398 of NC_091190.1, read as the reverse complement.
GACTTGGCTGCTCGCAGCCTGATGTATGAATCACAGACTAGTTGATCTTGGTTGCTTGGCTGTTGATCTCCAGAACCTTCACAAGGTAGGTGGGCGGGTGGCAGGCCTGCGTCGCCGACTGTTGCGTTACACATGTGAGGTTCACGGGTTTGGGCGTCAAGTGTGTGGGTGGCAGGTGTGAGGTGCGGGTGTAGCGTGGGTGGCAGGTGTGAGGTGCGGGTGTGGCGTGGGTGGCAGGTGCGGGTGTAGCGTGGGTGGCAGGTGTGAGGTGCGGGTGTCTCAGGATAATGAGTACCTGTGCGACCCGTCCACCTGGCTCATGACTCCTCTTATCATCTTGGAAGTCGGGTCATTATCGCCACAAACTACACCACAACTGTTGACCCATGGTCCCACTCCGTCTTAAATGACTTCAAGCACTATTTCATACAAAATTTAATAGATGTTTCTAGTTCTTCTAGTGCAGTCTTATGAAGCATTAAATCTTGTTCATTATTACACTCTGGCGTCCATTAGTTACTCCGACCACGAGTCCATTGTTGACTACTTGTTGCACCGTGTCACCTGCGCAACCCAACACTTAGATGGTCGTTCGTCAACACCAGTAAACTGTCATGTTACAACGGTAACGATTTGCTCTTACCAGGACTAACAGTTAATATCTGCATCGAGGAAAAGTACAAGTCGGTTCCTAAGGTAATTGCTCTGAACACTGGCTCATGTGGTAGTCTGGTGGCTCATGTTGAGTCACTCAACTTTCAACGAGAACAAGTAAACTACCCATATTTGTGATGTGTCTGAGGTGGCTGCTGTCTGACGTAGTGGTCTAGTATAGTGCCCGGGGGCTGTGTCTTGGCACCCAGTGCCCGGGGGCTGTGGCTGATACCTGCTTGATGGGGTTCTGGGAGTTCTTCTACTCCCCAAGCCCGGCCCGAGGTCAACCTTGCCTTCTGAGCGCTGAAAATGGCACTTCTTTTATTGCAGCATTCTCTCTTGTTCTGAAGGAGGGAGTGAGTTGTTGGCACCCAATACGCACAGATTTCCTGCAAATTCTCTTGTAAATTTGGGGAACAAATTTGTTGGATGTCGGGGGTGACCATGAAAATAGCGAGTCGTTCACAGTAAAAGGTGTTAAATGGGATGTATTATCAGGGGGCAGAGAACGTGGTTTACCCTGACCATTATCAGGGGGTAGATGACAGTTTACCCTGACCATTATCAGGGGGTAGAGGACGTGGTTTACCCTGACCATTATCAGGGGGGTAGAGGACGTGGTTTATCTCTGACCATGGTAGAAGTAAAGGACTAGGTTTGCCGTGATCGTGTGTGGTTTACAGAACTTGGTTTACCATTGTCAGGGGGCAGGGAACTTGCTCTTCCCTTACCATTGTGGCCGGGCTGGATCGTATACTTCCGGTAGCTAACATTCTTTACGCTGTTGCCACTTGTCTCATAATGTGCTTTTTATATTCAAAGGCCCACAGATACACGGACGACATAAAAGTACTTCGGTTAAACTGGATCCTAACTTGTGCAGGCAGAGGGGTAGGTATGGAGGAGGTAGTGATCAGGTCTACACGGGAATAGACAAGTTACTGTGTGATGGCGGGCAAGCAGGAGAGCGGTAGTGGGTCATTAGTGGAAGTAATCATAGAGCCAAATTGCCGTGCCATGCGCAGACCCAGCGCCAACATCCGGTCCTGGCTCTGCTTTCTGGGGCTCGTCCATCATCGTCCCCTAAGTCGTCGTCCTTTCCTCCCCATATCCTCCTTTAATTATTATACCTATACACGTTATACACGTCCTTTAATTATACCTTAGTGAGGGGTCTTGCGTGCTACGAGGACCTCGTACAGTTCAATATGGCTCGTGGAGCCCCTTCTGATCAAAGGTATGAAGCTAGTGTTCCGGCCACATGGCCTTGTCCTGTCCGGTTTAAGTTTTCATGTTCGGTGAGTTGATCAGAGGTCATCTAACCCGAAGATTATATGAAGCTTGTATTCGTACGGACACCGATATATTAATTATTATCTCTCCATTTTCTTCATTCGTTCAACTCTTCACAACGGCTGCTGTTATTGGGCTTTATCCAACAGCGGCCCGGTCCTCGACCAAGCCTCTTTTAGTTACACGTCCCCAGGAAGCAGCCCGTAACAGCTAGCTAACTCCCAGGCACCTATTTACTGCTAGGTGAACAGGGGCATCAGGGTGAAAGAAACTGTCCATTCGTTTCCGCCTCCTCCGGGGATTGAACCCCGGAACCTTAGGACTACGAAACTGAGCGCTGTCCACTCAGCCATCAGGCCCAGTAAGCCGAATACCTAGGTTCCATATAAAAATTGGGGTACGCAGCATTTCATAATTTGGTTTATTTTCTAGGATCAAAGGAAAATTTTAAGGATTCTTACATTACTATATATAATGAGAAAATCCACTAGGGCTGCGAGGTGACGCGAACCTGCGACCTAGGCATTGCCAGCCGAATACTCTACCACTGTACCACCGCTGGCTTGTAAGTCATACAACCAGATTTCTACTGAAATACAGGAAGTCTGGAGACCTCTAGTGAAGTCAGTCAAAGTTTTTGCGTCTGGTCCACAAGCACTCTGGGAGTGGAAGGGCAAGTGACCCTCTCAGCCCCAGTGAATTTTCTCATTAATATACATCACGCTAGTGTGATAACTGTGTGTATGTGAAGGTGGCGTATACGGTGTAGGACCACACTGCCCTCCCACCACAGTCCTGTGACCCATATTGACATTTTTGGCCTGGCTTCAGTAGGGGTCTCCAGTAGGGGTCTCCAGTAGGGGCCTCCAGTAGGTCGACTTCCTGTGATTTCAGTAGAAATCCGGTTGTATGTCTTTTACAAGCTAGCGGTGGTACAGTGGTAGAGTATTCGGCTGGCAATGCCTAGGTCGCAGGTTCGCATCACCTCACAGCCCTAGTGGATTTTCTCATTGATTCATATCGCGTTAGTGTGATTTGTGTGTGTATTGTATATAATGTTATAACGTCGGGCACCTTACGTGTTTAGTTCAGGTAGCGTGCGAGCAATGACAGCCTTGCGAAATTTAACGTCGTAAGAAGGTAGCGTTGCGTATCCATGGACCAGATAGCGGAAATGATGAAGTAAATGTGGATTTGGGTGAAGATGGTGGCGCAAGGCGACAGTTTACACTTACCTTGTGGGTACATTAACTTGAGGTTACCTTGCGATTATTTCGGGGCTCAATGTCCCCGCGGCCCGGTCCTCGACCTAGCCTCCTCGTTGTTGGACTGGTCAACCAGGCTCTTTGACGCGGCTGTTCGCAGCCTGACGTATGAATCACAGCCTGGTTGGTCAGGTATCCTTTCGGGGTGTTTATCAAGTTCTTTCTTGACCACTGTGAGGGGTCGGCCAGTTATGCCCCTTATGTTGTGGAAGTGGAAGCGTGTTGAACAGTCTCGTGCCTCTGATGTTGATAGCGTTCTCTCTCAGAGTACCTGTTGCAAATTTGCTTTTCAATGGTGGTATTCTGCACATCCTGCCATGCCTTCTGGCCTCATGTGATGTTATTTCTGTGTGCAGGTTTGGGACCAGCCCCTCTACTATTTTCTACGTGTAAATTATTATTATATCTCCCGCCTGTGCTCAAGAGAATACAGATTGAGGCATTTTAGTTGGTCCCAAAAGTTTAAATGTTTTACCGAGTGGATTCTAGCAGTACAAGATCTCTGCACACTCTCCAGGTCAGCAATTTCTTCAGCTTTGATATTCTCCAGCTTCCATTCCCTGCAGTGATTGAGTCATTGATTCATGTCCTATCACCTCACACGAAAAACGAATATAAGCATTAACAGAGTATGTAAAATTGTCTTTTAAATGTAAGAAGTGTCTTGCGATATCTATATTGATATCGATATATTGTCATGCGTATCACATGTCGAAATTAATATATTTCTTTTGTAGAAATTGTTGTGTAGGAAGAGGGGAGTGCGAGCAGCGGGTTCGTGCAGAGGGAAGCTGGAAAGGTTAAGTTTAACTATAAACCTGCAGGTGGCGAGGTAACCTTAGCGCCGGGGCGGCGTGTGCTCGTCCTCCTGGCTATATAAACACCTCTTTACGTCAAACCTCATTTGCTATCTCTTGAAGAACAAAAATACCAAAGTATAATAATAAATAAGCCAGAAAGGCGCCAGTATATAATGTTTACAATCACTCTGGTGCAAAAACCTGGGCTAGACGGCTTTGGCAGGTAGGATAGTCTTCCTACATACCAAGTAAAGATGTCTGTAATTTGGAGATTATTAAGCAGTTCTTACGCGACATGAAACGCCTGGTCACCGGCTCCAGGTAAGGCCAAGTCTTGGACAGATAAGGAATGATTGTTGGCGCGAATGGCCTGCCTGATGCGCCAGGAGTCGCCACAGGCTGGACCTGTTAGGTGGAAACAGCTCAAACAGGCAAGTGGCTCAGTGGTCGCCCTTGAGAACACCGCACCCACCAGATGGTAGGATCAGTGTTCAAGGGCAGGGTTGTCTCCCCCTCTTGCTGCTCGCTCTCCTTCCTCTCCCTGCTGTTGGTGTAGCAATACTGCTTCAAGCAACTGGTCAAACTGACGTGCTACACAACACATCTCTCCTCAACACCCTCTTGAGTAATTTTGTTAAAACGTCTTGACAAGACCACAAGTGTAACTCATTGCATAAATCTTGAATTTTTCATATCAAGTGATTATCGTTCTTGCTAATTTCTTGAAGTGGCTTTTTTTTTTAAATTGTGTGGTTGGTTGGATGCTGGCCGATTACTCTCTCATTAAAGTGTTGCAACATGCATGCAACATTTCGCCACATGAAAAACAAGTGGCGAAATATTTAGTCACTTCCGGAATTTATCGCTTGTGTTGTTGGTAGATAACACTTGAATCCTGGGAAGGTCTTACCGCTACCCCCTTGTGGTTGTTCTCGAGTCAACCACAAGTGGGTAAAGTACCTGAGGGATTTTATTCCCTCCGGTATTTTATGTTAATCCTGTCTCCTCTTTTCTGCCCACGTTGGGTCCTGATCTTTCAGTCTATCGTCATGCGCCATTCGCTGTAATTACGGGACGACCCTCGTTGCAAACCTCTGTGCCCTTTCAAGTTTCCTTGAAAGGGAAATGCAACCACGACTCAAGAATAGGAAAAAAATGAAATATCCACAATGAGTACCAATAGAAGAAGGCATGGCTGGAGGCTTGAGAAAGAGATGAACAATAGAGAAACAGGAAAGTTTTTTTAGCGTAAGGATACAATAGTAGGAACATCACTGAACTAAACATGCAGGTTGTAGAAGTAAATGCCATTAATAATTTCAAAAGTAGATATGGCATACAAATAGGTCGGGAGTCGTCGTATTAGATAACAAGCGACTGAAAAGGCTGGGGTCCAAGAGCTGAAGCTGCACGAGAAGTAGAAATAGGCGAGTACACCCCCATCGCCTCACATCCAACCCACCGCACGTGAGGGAGACTGAATACTTTTCCAGATTCCAGTTGTGGCTCCAGGCCTAACATGAGCACGTTCGTACTTGCCCTAATCTAACCAACCAGAGAACCCACGAACAGAAAAGGGACATTGCCAATTTCTCGAGCCGCTACCATTTTCTAATATGAGAGGTTTTGACCGTAGGTAAAGTGTACGTCAAAATGCGGCGTGCTATAGAGAAGACAGATTGCACATCATAGTGCACACACACTGCACGGAGCATGTTAGTCGACCCCACCACTGTATTAGGCCTAGCGAGTATAGCGAAAGAAGCGGACACGGCCTCACCTGACTTCCCTGCGGGGTTATTCCAATCTGACTTAGGCCCTTTGTTCTTGACAAGTCATGTGGAACTGTTCACCACCGCCCCCCCCCCCCCCCCCCATGGCGCCTCTCCCCATCCACCGCCCCCTGGCGTCTCGCTGTATCATTAACGTTCCCAACAATTGAAGGTTCTCCGTGGTGTTATCTAACACACCAAACTACATAACGTAACTACCTTCGCCCACCACGTGGCTGAGCAGCGACCACCTTCATCAGCTGGTGTGCACCATACCATCTCTCACTCCCTCACCTACTGTTGCCAGGTACACTTCGCTCTTAACTACTTAATCAGGGCCGTCTTAACAGCATTATGGGCTCCTGGGCAAACCATTGTGCTGGTGCCCCTAAAACAACACCACACAGAAGTATAAAGTAAATGGTCGCTAATGTTAAACATATATATAATACTGACACTTCCACAAAATTGGTGTTAAAACATTATAAACATGGTGTAGAGCAGCAACTTATCAACATGATAAACATTTGACCAATACACAAGGCTTGTAAAACACAATAATACACAGTAAGCTACACAGATTAGATGGCACAGGATGAAATTACTAAGAACTTCTTCAAGCAGGTATCTTATTATAACAAGCATTTGCGGCATTTCTTTTCAGAGAATTGCTTTATTATTGGCTTGAAGTCAATGGTCTTCAGGATGTAATTTTCCACGAACACGAATGAAAGGCAGTTCAAACTATGCTGCCCCATTGTGCTTCGAAGCAGATTTGTTACAAGTTTGTCTTGAAAGAGAACGTTCTCCTGTACAGTTGGTCAGCATCATGCACATGAACACGGAGTACAACTTCAACATTCGGGAACACAGATTTCAAATTGCCTAAAATTATTTTTCTGTACAGTGCAGGGAGTCTCACAATGTTCATCAAGAGCCGTGTAGTGCTCGAGATGCTCACATTCATTGAAAAGGTCATAATTCAGGTCTTTGTGATACATATTAGCCAGATGTTCACACGTTTTCTTTACTGCATCAGAAGTAATGGTTTTCAATTCACTGAAGAAAAAGATTTCCAATCTGTGAATAAGCCTCTGCACGTTTTGTCTGTTCATAGATTAGTGTCCAGAAGTTTCCACCTTAAATTTTTCAGTTTTAATGAGAATTCTTCTGGTGCTCCATCATAGCTACTAAGACGCGCACTTCGTTTTCGTTCGCCACAGTTTTCCCCCTCATTGTAATCTGTATCTGGACACATACTCCTGCTGTGAATTCATATTCACTAAATTGGTTTTTATAGTCCTGAAGATTGGTTTCATAGACTGAAGAAGATCCGTGGCAACAAGGATGTTGCCACGAATGCCAAGGATGTTCACATCCTTTGATTGCAGGACCTTGTTTGTTTTGTCCATTCTTTCTAGCATGTCATTCCAAAGAATTGTAAGAAAGAGTGTTTCCAGGTTTTCCTTTTTTTCTCTCTCCTGCCTCTCTCCTTGTATTCACTTGTTGTTCGTTATCAGCTCATAGAGAATCCAATGCATTTTTATTTTCTCCCCCCCCCCCGTACAGAGCATGAACAACATCAAAATGTGTTGACCATCGTGGGTCAGACGCTTGACCATAAAATCTTTTCCTAAAGATGTCAATACATTCCAGCAAAACATGAATACAGATGCTGAATAAAGTTAAAGAATTTGACAGTATGTAGACGACAGCAATGCTGCTTGTAATCCCACAAAGTTCAGGCTGTGTCCAGCACGGGGGACATAGATGGCAAACTGTTACCTTTATGACGTGAAAGATTATAGTGATTTTATGGGCGTATTTGCGTAACTGGAAGGTAGCAACCCACTTTCCTCCCCGAGTTGCGTGCGACCCTTAACCCAGCTATTATTATGTCTTAACTGCCTTGTTTTTCCTCCTGACATTTCTAGCAGTTAAGTCCACTCTCACTTGTGATAGCTGGCGCTCTATATTCACGCTATATTTCCAGGTGTAGCCAGCCTCGCTGCCTCCCGGGGCCCGAGCGCTGCTCAAACACACCTGCCCGATGCGTAGTGCTGGAGATTAAGTGCTCCATGTGAGATAATTTTCCGCCGAGCTGGTGATGAAAGTTGGAAAGTGTGTCGGCCACTTACCACAGAGCAGCCGCCACAATAAACCTGAGAAGAGGCCACAGACAGGCTATAATGTCCACGTCTTATTGATTTCCTCCGGGATATTTTTAGCACATAAACAGAAGCCGTACGCGCCGCTGGCAATTATGGGGAATTAAGCTAACGCCTTTTTGAAGAACTAATGGCTCCCGATCACCAGCGGCCGAGACAACACACCCAAACCGTTCACTGTGTGTATAATCATCAGTTGTATACTGCTGTTAACTCTCAGTTAATGCAGTTAGATAGCAGTCCATGCTGTAGTCTCTCCCCTGAAACTGACAAGGCTTTCTTTGAAACAGGTCATTCACTGAATTGATATATTACATGTTGGCCAAACCACACACTAGAAAGTGAAAGCAGGACGACGTTTCGGTCCGTCCTGGACCATTCTCAAGTTGATTGTGATGACGGAAGTTTTTTTTTTTTTTTTTAGATTTAGCTACTCAGAACGAAATGTCCATGTAGCACGGGCTATGGTGAGCCCGTAAATGAACGGGTTCACCATATGAGGGAAGGAGGCAAAGGCAATAAATAGGCAAGAGAGAGGTGAGAAGGAAATCTTCTCCTCACGATATATTATAGCTTTGCGCGCCACGATTTTGGTGTTAGGTGGTCAGGGCAATCTGCAAGTACGTCTTGCGGATCTTGCAGAGCTCACCTCCACTGTGTATTATCCTCTTGGCAAGGGAAAGCGGGCCGCCGTCGCCCAGTATAGTTCATTTATTGTGCTCTCGTACCTCTCGAGTGGTGGTGGACCCCACGCCCGTCCTGTGAGTGGTGGCGGTGGACCCCACGCCCATCCTGTGAGTGGCGGTGGACCCCACGCCCATCCTGTGAGTGGCGGTGGACCCCACGCCCATCCTGTGAGTGGTGGTGGACCCCACGCCCATCCTGAGTGGCGGTGGACCCCACGCCCATCCTGTGAGTGGCGGTGGACCCCACGCCCATCCTGTGAGTGGCGGTGGACCCCACGCCCATCCTGTGAGTGGCGGTGGACCCCACGCCCATCCTGTGAGTGGCGGTGGACCCCACGCCCATCCTGTGAGTGGCGGTGGACCCCACGCCCATCCTGTGAGTGGCGGTGGACCCCACGCCCATCCTGTGAGTGGCGGTGGACCCCACGCCCATCCTGTGAGTGGCGGTGGACCCCACGCCCATCCTGTGAGTGGTTGTGATGGGTTCCGCTGTGAGTGGAGGGTTCAATTAGTGGTAGTGCAGACCTTGAGATGCGGGGTCTGGAGAAAGTGCATCGTGGTAATTGTATTGATTGCTGTTGTTGAATACAAGTTGTAATGACCCGTGATTACTTCATAGTGAGGCAGTAGCGGTAACTTGCGCCACCCACGACCTCCATCTCGCTCACAGGTTGGTAAGTCTTATCTTGCCTAGAGATAGGTCCGAGGATCAATGCCCCCGCGGCCCAATCTCTGACCAGGCCTCTAGTTGGGGGTCTGGTCAACCAGGCCGTTAGCCGTTGCTGAACGGAGCATTCTGACATGAATTACAGTCGGTTGATCATGACTATTTACCTCTGATCATTCGGATAAATAATATATATACCCGGGGATGTGAGATCCCGCGAATAAGGGGTTTGTGAGAATTGTGAAAGGAGCCGAAAGGATGTTAGCGTGCAGTAGAGGTTAGATATTCACGGGGCATTGTTTACAGGTGTGTAGCGTGGTATGTCAGGTTGTGCGTGACTGGCCAAGAGGCCACAGGTGGAGAGCTCCCCCGCCGCCGCCGCTCTCTTCTAGTTATTCTGTGTCAACAGTGACGGGTGCACGTGTGTACACGCGCTCAAGCTCGCCGCGGTATCCACCTCACCCATGAGACACTTCCTCCCAACAGTGAGTGTGTGTTTCTTCTCGCCCCCGTCTCTCTCCACTCCAATGTCTTGAACATTATCGTTGGTGAAATTTGGTTTCACCAACGATATCTCTTTATATCTCTGGTTTATATCTCTTACAGAACTCACCTCCACTGTGTATTATCCTCTTGGTAAGGAAAAGCGGGCCGCCGCTTTCGGCCCGAATATATATTATTATTATATATTATTATAAAATATATATTATAATAATATATATTATATATATACTATATGCGGAAAATCTACAGAGAAATATGAAATGAGGTGAACGTTTCGGCTTTGTTAAAGCCTTTGTCAACACCAGACTGAAATATATTTATATATACTATATATAATATATATATATATATACTATATATAAAATATATATTGTAATATATATTATATATATATTATATATAAAATATATATTATAATAATATATATTATATATTATTATAGTGTGTGTGTGTGTGTGTGTGTGTGTGTGTGTAAATCACGAAAATTAACACGTGATGAAAAATGTGACAGTGTCAGACCACGAAGGAAGAATTGAAACAGGAATTTCCTTAAGTACTTTCGTAGTTAATAATACATCTTCAGAAAGGTGAATTTAAAAGTCAGTAGTTTGGACATATATAGCCTGGAAAGAGGTGAAGGGAGGTGAGGAACATAGAGCATGGGATTCACTGGATCAAAAATGGATATAAATAGGAGCTGCATCGTATGCGCCAATAGGCCTTCTGCAGTTACCTTTATTCTTATGTTCTAATATCTATAATGAGATAGTGAATATTAATAAGGTATTAGTGAGACAAATGTGTATCAATGATCCTACTCAAATCGCCCCTTAACTGATCAATCAAAAATGGATCTAAACTATACAAACTACTGCTAATGTTTAGATTACATGAGTTTGAAATCTGTATTAAAGCAGATTCAATTATGTTCCTATTGAAAGTGTTTTTACAATTCGTTATTGGAGAAACCATCTCCCAATCTCCCAATCAATTTGTTGAGAATTTTCTGATAAATGAACAAAGAAAGCATTAGACAATTGGCCATGACTTAGAATATTTGTTGCGAAATTCGAAATTTCAAATCTTTATATGTTTGCGCTACATATAACTTATTACAGTCTTTACAAGATATTTTATAAATGACACAATTATCACTACGAGCACTGTTTCTAACTAATAGTTTGCCAACAGTGTTTTCGTAATTAAACAATACATGTATATCAGAAATTTTGAAGGCCTTAACAATATTTTCAAACCCAGAACAATATGGCAAATCTAACACATTCTTTGGGTGAAATTTCTCACTGCATATATTATTATAATATGTGCGGCGTGCTTTGCTACGGCAAACTTAAAAAAAAACTCAGTGGATAACAAAGCTTGAGACCAATAGAAGCAATATTCTTAAACTCTTCATCTAAGAATTCTGGACTAACAACCCGAAGAGCTCTTAGATACATAGATGAAAAAATGAATTATTTTACATTGTATCTATGCCCTGAGAAATAATGAACATAAGATAAATTATTCGTAGGTTTTCTGTAAACACTAAACTTTAGTGAAATATCTTCCCTATGAATAAGTATATCTAAGAATGGCAAACGTTTATCAATTTGTCTCCATAGTGAATTTTATAGAGGTGACTTGATCATTAAGTTTAGCTACAAAGTCCTCTGTATTTACATCTGTAGGCCAAGATCAGAAAATAAAAGGGGTTTTGTGAAACGGCTCTGTTATTCATAGTAGTGTTTATATTAAGCTATTTGCTTATTGCTGGCACAGCTTTGGGAAGATGTCGCAAGTAGTTTGGGTGTGAGAGGTTGTGGCACGCGAAGTATGTTAGTGCCGTCGGATCATTAACAGACACATTGTCACCTGATCGATACTGGGGGTGACGCCACTCCTAGGTAGTGCTGCTGCCTCACCCTGCTGGGGTTACTGCTGCTGCCTCACCCTGCTGGGGTTACTGCTGCTGCCTCACCCTGCTGGGGTTACTGCTGCTGCCTCACCCTGCTGGGGTTACTGCTGCTGCCTCACCCTGCTGGGGTTACTGCTGCTGCCTCCACACCATCATCCACACCTTCCCCTCCCATTTCTCAAAACAGTTACCACAAAAAGCCGTAAAGCATGTACTGTACCTTCATAAGAGACCAAAATGTCTAATGTAGCATTTTGTCGTGTTTTCACTTAGCCAAACTCTCGCTTCTCCTTACCTTGTCTATACCTTGGGTTGGTTTCGGGGCTTATCGTCCCCGCGGCCCGGTTATCGCCCAGACCTCGTTGCTGGAGTGGTCAACCAGGCTGTTGGACGCGGCTGCTCGCGGCCTGACGTACGAGTCACAGCCTGGTTGATCAGGTATCCTTTGGAGGGTCAACTACCCGCAAGGTAATCTCAAGATAACCGCAAGGTAACCCGTGCGCGCCTCTGACGTTAGCCATGGAATTCTATACATTCTCAAATCTCGTTTTTCTCCGATCCCTGTAGGTACTTGTATGGTGTAGCTCTTTCTTGTCTCTCCTTCCTCGCCGGGAGACATCTCCCGTCACGCAGGGTGCAGTCGCATCTCCACAGATCTCCAGTATCAGCTCTTGATACTGGTAATGGCTCAAAAGGGCCACCACTTACGGGCTATTCATGCCCGTGCCACCTTTTGGGTGGCTTAATCTTCATCAATCAATCTTCTTCCTCATTATCACTTATTGGCATTGAACCCCAGCATGGGAAAGGGGGGTTGGGTGTGGCGCATGCATGGGGAAGAGGGGAGGGTGCACTTGCGTGAGGATTGGGGGGGTTGGGTTGGGGTGGATGCGTCGCTCGTGGGTGCACTTACCGTAATAATGCGTGCATGCTTTGTGAACTCAAGGATTTGTGTGTGCGCGATTTTGAGTTACCTGAACTAACAAACCCGGAGGATGAGGCCGCGGAGGGTGTCTCTCTGCGAGACTGGGTTGTAGGAGCTGGAACCTCCTCCAGGTTATTGTACAGTTGGTCGGTGGCAAATGTTTGGTGTTGTAGTGCCAGGTGTAACTTAATTCCTTCCGTACACCTGTTGTCCCAGCACACATGTGGGTGTGATGCTGTATATGTGGCGTGAGGCGAGGTAAGGCACTTTACACCCACATAATCTGTTGTAGGGATGATTATGATCAACATATATTCATACATCATGTTAATGATTGGTGTAACACTGCGGCTTGTACCCTGGAAACATCACAAGGGAAGGCTGCCAGTGTTCTATTCAACAAAGGCAAAATAAAACTATCTAGTTTTCTCTTGAAGATGTCCACGGTTGTTACCTCCGATGTTTATACAGTGTTCTCTGATTGTGCCTATGGCACCTCTGCTCTTCACTGGGTGAAGAGCAGAGGTGCTCTTCACTGACCTGCTCTTCACTGGGTGAAGAGCAGGTCTCGCATTTAGCAGTGTAAAAATTGCTACTGATTGGCATAACCAGAATCGCACGATTCCAAACACGCCTAACCTATTGAGGCCGTGTTCATAGGGAACTTCAATATTAGGGTTCTTTACATTTTTATTAAAGAATAAAGAATAGTAATGTAAAATAATTGTTTACCTAACCCAAAGGTTAAATAAAGATATCTGTAGAGTATCTTTGATATCGTTACTGTGCCAGGCACTCGTTACTGTGCCAGGCACTGGTTACTCTACGAATATTCTAAATGCTGCCAGCTGAAGATTTGTATTGTAATGTCAGTCTTGGTTGTCCACGAAGGAAACAGTTTATTACGCAGGCCTTCAGCGTCTCTCAGATGCTCAAGTGACAAACCCAAAAAGGATTGACCTGGCCTCAAGATGCAAGCGAACTTGAGCTCATTTAGTATGTATCACTCGACTGAAACGCTACGATCCATGACACAGGCAGCTGCTTCACCGACTGTACCATACTCTAGAATAGGGTTCTAGTTCGAAAATTTCCAAGCCCCGTAAGCATAAATATTGTGTAGGAACGCTAATTGAATTTCCTTGTGTTTCAGCACATGGTGCAAACAACGATGGCGGCGTCGTTCCCGTACAGTCAGAACGGCGAGGCGGGGGCGGGTAAAGAAGGTCCCGGGAAAGATGGTCCGCCCTTCTCACCGCCCGGAGCGCCAGGGGCGCCTCCACCAGGAGCCCCTGGAGCTCCTCCAACGCCTCAGACCACACCCACCGCCGCCGTCCCAGGCGTGCCTGTCACAGTCTCCTCCAGGTGAGTGGCTTCTGTCTCATACACCCCTTCCCTCACTCCCCCATCCTTTCCCCTCCTTCCTACTCCCCCTTCCTCCTACTCCCCCCTCCTCCTACTCCCCCTTCCCCCCTCCTTCTCCCCTCCTCTTCCCCCTTCTTCTCTTTTCCCCCTTCCCTCCTCCTTCTTCCCCCTCCCCCCTTCCCACTCCTACTATCCCCTTTCCCTCCCCCCACCTCCTCCCCCTCTTACTCCCTCTTTCCCTCTTCCCCTCCCCACCCTCCTTCCCTTCCCGCCATTTCTCCCGACGTGTACATAAGCATCCGAGTATCTATATACGGATATTCACCTATGTTAAAGAACATACTCCAAATAACTCCCCTGGCAGAAGAAAGCAAGCTTAGCTACACTACCCCCCCCCCCCTTTACCTACACACACATTGATTGACAGTTGAGAAGCGGGACCAAGGAGCCCCCCCCCCCAAGCACAATTAGGCGAGTACATTGTTTTCCACACTAATAACATTATTCCTTTACCTGTACCTCTCAGTCTTTACTGCCCCTAAAGCAACTGTCAACTTTTCCCTTTTTCCTCTCCCCCTTCGACCTTTCCCTTTCTCTCCTGACCATTCCCGTTCTCCCTGCTCTCCGACCTCTGATGATCCAAATGAATTTTTCATGACTGTGACACCAACATGGAACCACACATCAGATGTCACCCTAACCTGGTAACCGCACTGGACCTAGAAGTAGCCATAGACAGCATGCCCATGCACTCTGCAGCAGGCCTAGGCTTGTGGAATACTATATTCATCAAGAAGTGCGTAACACCACTATCACAAGCCCTAAACATCTTTCGGAGACGGCGACTAGATACTGGCGTCATCCCTGACTGACTTAAAACAGTGGATATCGCGCCACTTCACAAAGGAGGTAGTAAATCAGATGCAAAAAGTATAGACCAATAGCTCTAACTTCACACACTCAAATCTTTAAAAGAGTGCAACTCTTAAGTAGTAAGTAGAGAAAGAGAAGCAAGATAACAAATCACATGGAATCACATCGTGTACATAACCCCAGACAACACGGGTTTAAAATGGGGCGCTCCTGCCTCTCACAGGTACAGGGTCTCTATGACGTGGCCTCAGGTGCCATGGAAGACAAGCAAAACGCTCATGTTATTTACACACATTACGCAAAAGTCTTCGACAAATGTGTCCATGGTGTTATTGCACACAAAAAGCGTGCAAAAGAATTACCGGAAAAATAGGCAGATGGATCTACAATTTCCTGACTAATAGAACCCAATGTGTAATAGTCAACAAAATAAAATTTGGACCATCAACCGTGAAGAGCTCAGTCCCCCAGGGTACTGTGCTTGCTCCAGTACTTTTCTCTCATTATCATATCGGACACAGACAAGTACTCTGAGGAAGAACTGTTCAACACGCTTCCACTACACATAAGGGGCATGACTGGCCGACCCCCCCTCAGTGTTCAAGAGAGAACTCGATAAACACCTACAAAGGATACCTGATCAACCAGGCTGTGATTCATACGTCAGGCTGCGAGCAGCCGCGTTCAACAGCCTGGTTGACCAGTCCAGCAACGAAGAGGCCTGGGCGAGGACCGGGCCGCCGGGACACTAAGCCTTGAAACCATCACAAGGTATATTTAAAACGGAATCAAATCACACTTGAGAACGAAAAAACAATGTAAAAGATCTGGGGTGAACCATGTCAAAATTAAATAATAATAGACCAGAAGCCGAGGCTTTTTTTTTTTTTTTTTGCAGGGATATTCCTGCGCGGGCCCTAAGCCTCTGGCTGGCCCACTAAGTGTTGCTTGTTTCTGTTTTACTTGGGCGGAGTATGAGTATTTATGACTCGTATGGTCGCTTCAGTAAGATTTTGCAGAGGCTATTGACAGGTAGGAAACCGAAACAGAAATTCAAGACGTTTTAAATTCTGATTTAGTATGCACGGATACTATGATGGCGGTAGACTAGAGAGTGTAACACAACATTGACAGCTCGGCGGTAGCTACAGAAACTACACCAGTCCCCGATGGAGAGACAGACCAGACCAGAAGAACAGACATGCAACTTCTATGTAAGGGACATTAGCAGACATGGGTATTATGGAAATAGAAATGGACGAGAATGCAGCTACCATCATCCCGGAAAATGTTTATATATGCTTAGGAAAAGAAAGTGTCGATTTGGATCAACATGCAGGTTTTCCATGTGCAAAACCTCACTCGAGGACAGAAAATGCTATGACCTCAGTTGCCCATACTTTCACGTGAAGGGCACGGAACGATACATAAAGAGTGGCAAGCAAGATAATGTATTTGGAGGAAACTCAAATAATTTTTAACCCCAGCCGAGAGAGATTTCAAAAGGGGGCACATAGAGAATGTATGGAACTGGATGACACTCACTTGCATACCAGAATCACAGATCCAATTACACACCACAACAGAGCTACAACTACGACGGGCAACAACCCTACAACAGTTAGTACTATGTTGTTGTTTTAGTTCAGCTACTCGGAACAAAACGTTCCAAGTAGCACGGGCTATGGTGAGCCCGTTGTGGACTTACCTGGCACAGGAGAGGGGCTGTAGTTAGTACTAGTCAGAACAAACACGCATAATGGACCTGCCAGAAAAGTCTCCCAGTCAAACTACCCCAAATAGAAACCCATGCAGGGGAATTATTGGACAGTGAGGTCTGGATACCAGGATATAATCTATGCAGGTGTGTTTGGGTAAATAGGTCACATAGAGGAGTGGGTCTGTATATTAGGAAAGACCCAATATGCTCAGAGCTCCTTAACTCTTCAGATGAGGCGGTAGAAGTACTGGGAGTAAAAATAGAGAAAGTGAACTTGATTATTCTACTATACAAACAGCCAGATGCAACGGCAGAGGAATTCACAGGACAGACAAACAAAATAGAGTATAGCCTTGATAATTTGGCAAACCAGATACCTGATATTATCTTCCTAGGTGACATTAACCTGCCTAGTTTAAGATGGAGAATAGCAAACAATAATATTATATCGGGAAATCTCTCGGGACATAAACCAACCACAGGCCATGTCTGTGGTAGAAAATAATAATAATAAAAAAAGATTAGAATTACATAGATTCCGTCACAAATTTTCACTCAACCAGCAAATATCAGAGCCAACTAGGAACATAAATATTCTAGATCTGGTCTTCACAAACAATGAAGACATAATGAAAAACATGACGATCTCAGATACCACATACTCAGATCACAAGCTCATTGAAGTGCAAACTACCATCAATACTCAATATAGACCTAAAACAATGATCAAGCGAGAGGGGTTATTCGGTAAATTCAATTTTAATAATAAAAGGATAAACTGTGAGAAGATAAACAGGGAACTTACAAACATTCAATGGGAAAGTGTTCCAAGTAATAAAAATCCTACATAAAGAATAGAAAAACTGACTTCTGAAGTATATAAAGTGTGAAACATGTTCCTTTGAGGAGAGATAGAAAGAGGTCCAACGTAGAAAGAGAACGCCGACGACACAACAAAAGAAGGAAACAAAATAACGGAAATGCTTAAGCAGACACAACTTTTCCTACAAAAAAGGAATAATTTAAACAGGAAGATTGAAGAAATCGAGCAGAGACTAAAGCGTTCATATCAGATTCAAGAAAGGAAACTAGAACAGAAAGAAAAACTTGAGAGCTTGGTCCACTAGGCTATTGCTTGGAGCGGCCCGCAGGCTCAGCGACCCTGCGAGAGGGAAGTACACAAAGGGCATGATCCCCATGGACCATAATCGTTTTTGACACAAAAATGTCGCCTCCCCGACCGGGCCGCGGTGCTGTTGATCCCCGGAAGCTACACAAGGTAGGTACCCAGAAGGTGGGTACAGTATTCCCCCTCTCCCTCCTCCCCGACCATGGTCTCTTCCTCCTGCTTGATGGGGTTCAGGGAGTTGTTCTACTCCCCAAGCCGGCCCGAGTCCAAGCCAGGCTTGATTTGTAAGCCTCCTCCCCAACCATCCCCTTTCTTTCCTCTCCTGAACCTTCCTCAACCCTCCATGCCTCTTGACTGCAATATTCTACCCCCTCCCCTTCTCCTCCTCGCTTTACCGTGTCTCCAGCCACTGCACCCTAGCCCTGACTCGTGTGTGATAAGTCAATTGGTGTTGTGTTGTAGTAATGTTGTCCCCCCCCCCACAGCGGAGCGACGGTAGCGGGAGGCATGGCGGTGCAGGTTCCTGTGGGTCCACCTGTCGTTGCCAACGGTGTGGAGCAGCAAGTGGTCAATGCGGTAAGTGGCTACCATCACCCACCTCTTCCCTTATACTACTCATTCACACACGCACAGATACGCACTTACACAGGTATGCACATACATGCTTGCACACGAACATGTGCATGTAGACATATGTACAGGCATGCACACATGCAAGATCAGGCATACAGGCAAACATGCACCCAGATGAATACATGCTTACTATTCACATTCAAAATACTTATAAATCATATTGTAAACAAGTTTCTTATTAAGTGATTTAAGGGCTCAACTGCTTGTTTTGCAATAATTTTGGCCTAGTTTGATCCAAGTGTAGTTTAGGAGAGATGGTTGATGACTCTTAAGTCAGCTGCTGACTCTGCTTGACGCCTGGCTTCGTCAGCAGGAAGGAAGAGTGTGGTAATGACACCTATTCTTCTTGTGACTGGATGCCGGTATTAAATTTAACAAATTCTCTAGTTATGTGGACGAATGGAACACGGCTATCTCGGCCGAGACGCCCCCCCCCAACCTCATGTAGTTATGTCGGCCGAGACGCCCCCCCCCACCTGTAGTTATCTCGGCCGAGACGCCCCCCCCACCTGTAGTTATCTCGGCCGAGACGCCCCCCCCCAACCTCATGTAGTTATGTCGGCCGAGACGCCCCCCCCCCCACCTGTAGTTATCTCGGCCGAGACGCCCCCCCCCCCACCTGTAGTTATGTTGGCCGAGACGCCCCCCCCCCACCTGTAGTTATGTCGGCCGAGACGCCCCCCCCCCCACCTGTAGTTATGTCGGCAGAGACGCCCCCCCCCCCACCTGGAGTTATGTCGGCCGAGACGCCCCCCCACCCACCTGTTGCTATGTCGGCCGAGACGCCCCCCCTCCATCTGGAGTTATGTCGGCCGAGACGCCCCCCCCACCTGTAGCTATGTAGGCCGAGACGCCCCCCCCACCTGTAGCTATGTCGGCCGAGACGCCCCCCCCCCACCTGTAGTTATGTCGGCCGAGACGCCCCCCCCCCCCACCTGTAGTTATGTCGGCCGAGACGCCCCCCCCACCTGTAGCTATGTCGGCCGAGACCCCCCCCCCACCTGGAGTTATGTCGACCGAGACGCCCCCCCCCACCTGCAGTTATGTCGGCCGAGACCCCCCTCCCCACCTGGAGTTATGTCGACCGAGACGCTCCCCCCCCCCCCATCTCCTGTAGTTAAGAACATAAGAACAAAGGTAACTGCAGAAGGCCTATTGGCCCATACGAGGCAGCTCCTATCTATAACCACCCAATCCCACTCGTATACATGTCCAACCCATGCTTGAAACAATCGAGGGACCCCACCACCACGTTACACGGTAATTGGCTCCACAAATCAACAACCCTGTTACCGAACCAGTACTTGCCAAAGTCTTTCCTAAATCTAAACTTATCCAATTTATACCCCATTGTTTCGTGTTCTGTCTTGGGTTGATACTTTTA
Organism: Procambarus clarkii; assembly: GCF_040958095.1. Taxonomy (NCBI): domain Eukaryota; kingdom Metazoa; phylum Arthropoda; class Malacostraca; order Decapoda; family Cambaridae; genus Procambarus; species Procambarus clarkii. The sequence continues at coordinate 11,733,642 of NC_091190.1, read as the reverse complement.
ATACCCTATTGATATCCCCTTTGTTATGTCCATTCATCCACTTGTAAACTTCTATCATGTCACCCCTAACTCTTCGCCTTTCCAGTGAATGCAATTTAAGCTTTGTTAATCATTCTTCATATGAAAGATTTCTAATTTGGGGAATTAACTTTATTAATTCATTTGATGCATCACGCTATTGTGATTTCTGTGTGTAATTAACTTTGTCATCCTACGCTGGACACGTTCAAGTGAATTTATATCCATTCTATAGTACGGCGACCAAAACTGAACTGCATAATCTAAATGGGGCCTAACCAGAGCAAGATATAGCTGAAGAACAATCCTCTAATCGAACTCTCCCCACACTGCTCGAAACTCTTAGGTTAAGTGGTCTTATGTGTGCTAGTGAAGCACACTAGTACACCTCCTATGATTTCCCGCCGTCAAGAAAACGGTCAAATTAAAGTGTCCTCTCCTAACCTACCAGAGGACCCAAAACAGAAAGAGGCAGTACGTCACTTTCACGAGCTCCTTCTATTTTTTAGTATGAACATTTTAGGCCTTACGTAGCGCATTCTATGGAAATGAGACGTTCTCTGTAAGAGAACAGGTTGTGAGAATGGTTGTGTTCAAGGAAGGTGTGGGCATGTGTTATGGGAGTACAGTAACATAGTGTGCATAGAAGGCTAAAAAGAGCAGACGAGCTAGAGAGGGAGAAAAATTAAGAGTGAGAGAGGAAGGAGTTAAGCAAGTGGGAGAGGAAGGAGGCGAGCAAGGAAACCTGGAACTGGTGGGACTGTCATGGGCCAATATTGATCAGCCACACCTGCGTCACCTGGCTACTTCACCTTAGCTTCTACATTTGTCACATACCTGTGATCATCAACCAATTTCACACTGCCCCATGTATATACTCCCTCCCCCCCTCACTGGAGGCTACAGTTAAGGATTTGCGCCCAGTAAATCCTCCCCCGCCAGGATACGAACCCATGACAAAGCGTTCGCGGAACGCCAGGCGAGTGTCTTACCACTACACCACAGAGACTGTCAGAGAGAGGTGTGTGTGTGTGTGTGTGTGTGTGTGTGTGTGTGTGTGTGTGTGTGTGTGTGTGTGTGTGTGTTTGTTTCGTATAATTACCTAAGTGTAGTTACAGGCTGAGAGCTATGCTCGTGGTGTCCCGTCTTCCCAGCACTCTGTCATACAACGCTTTGAAATTACTGACGGTTTTGGCCTCCACCATCCTCCCACCTAACTGGGTCTGTCTAATTACCACAAGCTACCACAAGCTACACAAGCTTCAGAAAGCTTCCTGGCAATACGTTAGTAATGAAAAAATATGATGTTAAGTTAGGTTGACCTAACCTAACCTATCCTAACCTATCCTATCCTATCCTAACCTAACTAAACCTAACCTAACCTAACCGAAGCCTGGATCGTCGACTTGATTTGGCGTCACCAGCTTTTTATTTTCGTCTAATTTCTTTATAAAAAGATACTTTTTCAGATTAAAATTGTTTTTTCGTGTTGTACATTCAGCACCAACATTATAATGAGTAAATATATCATATTTATTCATTACTAACGTATTGCCAGGAAGCTTTCTGAAGCTTGTGTAGCTTGTGGTAATTAGACGGACCGACCTAACTTGTTCCAACCGTCTACCACTCTGTTTACAAAAGTGAATTTTCTTATATTTCTCCTGCAGCTTTGTTTCGTTAGTTTAAATCTATGACTTCTTGTTCTTGAAGTTCCGGGTATCGGGAATTTTTCCCTATCAATTTTATAGATTCCTGTTACTATTTTGAACGTAGTGATCATATCGCCTCTTTTTCTTCTATCTTCTAGTTTTTGCATATTTAATGCCTCTAACCTCTCCTCGTAGCTCTTGTCCCTCAGTTCTGGGAGCCACTTAGTGGCATGTCTTTGCACTGCACTTTATCCAATTTGTTTATTTCTTCACATTGGATGTGTGTTTGTTAGGTCTTGGATATGTATTTTTTACTTGTAAGAAAAGTCTTGCAATGCTAGTTTCACCATAAAATTAAATTGCATTTGATATACCAACAGAATGAGGCTGAGAATGGTGATGCTGCAGCAAATGGACAACCTGGTACTCCGGCACCCACCAAGGAACAGCCAAAGCGCCTACATGTATCAAATATTCCCTTCAGATTTAGAGACCCAGATCTCAGAAATATGTTTGGTGTAAGTTTGACTTTTTGTTTTGTTACATGATATTTGGCATGTTCATTTTCTAAAGTTACAAATTTGATGCTTTAAATTGTACTAGCTAGTTGTGTGAATAATCATGGGAAATTTCTTCTACTGTAGTGTTTGTTTTTATATTAAAATACTGTATTAGTGAATATAGATAAGTGTATAGGGGCAGTATTATTGTAATTTTCAGTGATATTAATAGTTGTACAGTATTTTGAATGCTAAAAACATAATAAAAACAAATGTTCAATAATATTGTCTTGAAAAAATGTATACATTTAAATTATTAATTTCTTTCAACCTGATTTAATGTTGCACCTTCAGAAATTCGGCACAATACTTGATGTGGAAATCATCTTCAATGAGCGAGGATCAAAGGTAAGTTCTATTGTTATTTTAGTGACCATAGTGACCATATTTTTCATTACATGTACAGTATTACTTAAATCTTCAGGGAGCACTCACATAGTAGTAGACAAATGGAATGCATTAGGAAGTGATGTGGTGGAGGCTGACTCCATACACAGTTTCAAGTGTAGATATGATAGAGCCCAGTAGGCTCAGGAACCTGTACATTAGTTGATTGTCAGTTGAGAGGCAGGACCAAAGAGCCAGCGCTCAACCCCCGCAAGCACAAATAGGCAAGTACATGGGAAGGCACCCTTCCCTGTGGTGGCGGCCATCTTAAGGGAGGGCAGCACACCAACAAATGGATTCTCAGCACACGATATAATGAAAGGTGGTTATCTTGGCAGGTTAGTGATTATGGAGTAGATGCTAAAGAATTATGAAGAAAAGGTAATTAAATTAGAACAAGAAAATTAAGGTAATTTGGTGGAGTAAAAAATAAATTTGAAGGCTTTTGTAATTTAAAAGGAAGTATTTTCCAGCAAGGTAAAGAAATTACCAGCTTGACTGATAAGGTAAGGATACAGGAGGCACATATGAAGGAACTAGTGAAAGATAATGAGGCATGGAAAGTGAAGAGTGGTGAATTTGAAGAAATAAACAAGAAAATACTCATGGTGAACAACTCCAAGGAACCCTGAGGGCTAACATGTAGTTATACAAGGTTATGCAAGGAGAAACTTCATTGTCAACTCACATAGAGGAAGTTAATAAAGAACTACAAAAGTATAAAGAAGAAATATGTGCAAATTGTAAGAGAAAAAGACGATCAAGGAAGTGTGTTTGGAAGTCAAAACCAGAAATGACCAACAAGAAGTGGAAATTAGGCAAGCAATTAGGAAAGGACTAGTAACCAACAATAAATTAGTACAAAACACTGCAGATAGGTTAGGTTAGGTTATTAAGGTTAAGAAGGGAATTTTAGTTAAGGTTAGGTTAGGTTAGGTTAGGAAGTTAGGTTAGGTTAAGAAGGAAATTTTATCTAGGGAGTAGAAGAAGAGATGAAAATCATAGACAAAATAGTAGAATTAAGAGGCCTTAATTCAAAGGAAAATGCCTGTGATTTTAGGAGGATAGGAAAATGAGACTAGAACTGCTCCTTAAGGGTGACATTTAAAGGAGTGAAACAAATGATGGAAGTGCTTAGAAATGCCAGGAAATTGCAGTGATGAATATGGCAACTTTGGTCAATAAGACAAGACATCTCAAAGGAGGACAGATAAAAGCTGAAAATACACATCATTGAAGGAAAACGTCTTAAGGGGAATAGAAATGAAGAAAGGAATTTTTTTCTACAAAGTGTCAGGGACTGGAAAGCTAGTGAAATGGTACATAAAAACAAAGCAATAAAATCATTAGTGGAAGGGGGGTGTAAAGAACATAGGGAAAAGGAACATGTTCCTGAAAATTGTATATACCAACATAAATGGAGTTAGATAAAAAATATTGGAGCTGATTAACAGACGAAACTTGAAGAAAATATTTTAAATGAGGTGGTATTCACAAGGGGCTACTCAGTTTGCAGACGTGACAGGAAAACTAGGAAGGGAGGAGGAGTGGCTGTGCTGGTGAAAGAACATGTAAGAGAGTAAATACTTGATAACCCCTCAAAAAGTTGACATAATGGCATTGCAGGTCTGGAATCAAGAAGATAAACTGATAATTGTAAATGCCTACATCCCACCAGCAAGCAACACATGGACAAAGGAAGAACTGGATAACAAACGAGAGGGCCTCATAATGGTCATGAGAGAAATTATAGTACAAGCAGATGAAGATAAATCATGATTGTTGATACCGGGGGACTTCAACTTTAAAGCAATAGACTGGGAGGCCTTCGAAGCAAAAACGGAGGAGATTTGGACAGGACTAGTAACCATCAATAGTTTCAAAGCGTTATTTGACAAAGAATTTGGGAAGATGGGACACCATGAGCATAGCTCTCATCCCATAACTACACCTTACCTTCTAGATATTTCCTTCTTCTCTTACCTGCTCCTGACTGAATCACATATCTTGATGAAAAGGAGCAGAACAACAACAGAATTACATTTACATCGCATCTGGCTTGGATACCCATGTGCATGGGAAATAGGCTTACATGTTCTGGAATATTGTCCTCATCGGTGCTGTATTGCTTGCATCTGACCCTTGTTAGGTCCTTATTGTGCCTAGCTTCATTAATATCATGACCCTTATGTTCTTCAAACAATAGGGGTCTGAATTTCACTGACAGAAAGCGATCTTTCAACACTGCTTCTGAAGGGATTGGGAGCCTGAAGTGCTTGTGCCACCCCTTGGTTGCTCATTCGGAACTGATCCTTCCAGCAGCCCTAGGGAAATCTGGGAATTTTTTTCAATATGGCTGCCTCTCACTGGAGGTCCCAGGAGTCCATTTCGTATACTACCTTCTGTGATCGCGTTTTGACCATGAACAAAAAAATTAAAAAGGGGTTTCTTGGTTGGCACAGTAATGGGCAAATGAGATTTCTTGGCCGGTGCAGTGCACAGTGCAGTGGTTAATAGAAAAAAATAAAGGATTTGAATTAAATTAATTTTAAGACATGGTTTAACCCTTAAACAGCGCAAAACATACATGTACGATTGGACCATAACATCAGTTTTTAAAACTTGCACAAACACTTTCCAATTTTTTGTGCATAATCAACTCGGCAAAGGCTCCAACTTTGTGACTTGATCAGCAACATAACTCGAAAAACAAGAAAATAAAAAATCATTTTAAAATTAAATACTGTATTGAAAACTTCAGTGCAGGCGTCACAATAACGTGGCTAAAGTATGTTGACCAGACCACACCACACACTAGAAGGTGAAGGGACGACGACGTTTCAGTCCGTCCTCAAGTCGATTGAAAACTTCAGGTTTTCAAATCAGATAAAAAAATATAAACTATCACCAATTATTCATTTGGTGTTATGCTATCAGAATAGCATGTAATCTTCATTTTCATCAAATTAGGATATAGGTTTTCAGTATACTGCAAAAAAATGTTCAATATGGCATTTGGAATATGCGGCCAATTTAGAAAAAAAAATATATAACTCTAGACGTTTAGGGTTTATGAAAAATCAATTCTCAAGGGATTGCAGGACAGACAGCTGAGCACACATTATATCAAAATGGTAAGAATCGGTCAGAAACTGGAATTTTAGAAGCCACTCAAAGTTGAAACACTAATTTTAAAGATAATTGAAGTTGAAGATATCGACAATGAATAAACGTGGTTTGAATTCGTTAATTTACTTGTACAGTATATTTTAATAAACATTGCTTGGCATTTGTTTTCGAATATGAAAGTTGTAGGTTTGTATGTGTCGAAATAAAGTCAAGAAACCTCCCCCCCCCCCAAAAAAAAAGAAATATATAGGGATAATTATAATAATTACAGTATAATGATTTAGGGGATATATTTAGGGTATACTTTATATAAGTGAAAAAGCCATAATCTGGTCCCTAATCATCAAAACAACCTAAAGAGACAAAGAAAATCATTTGAAATCTGAAAAAATCGGCCACAAAAAATGCAAAGTCCCAAGTTCTTCGAGTTGTCACAACCCTGAAGCCAGTAAGTTGGCGATTTGTTTAAAATTTTTAAGTAAATTTTACATAATTCAAATATTTTTTGCATCTAATTATAGGAATCTTTGAAGGAAAGTACTGGAAATTATCAGGAGAGGAAGAGAATAAATAACACGTATGAATAAATTGTTGTGTGGAAGACAATGTTAAGTTGGTGATATTGAATTAATTTTTTGTCTAAAATTTATTTGCATTTCAGGGTTTTGGTTTTGTGACCTTTGCGTCTGCAGCTGATGCCGATCGTGCCAGAGAATCTCTAAATGGCACTGTCGTAGAAGGTCGCAAGATTGAGGTAACGCTGTGTATGACACTTAGTCACCTACTGAATTACAATGGCATGTTTCATCTGCCATCTCCTTGACCATTCTTTGTGTTGCAAGTCTTGTAAAAAAAAAAAAAAAAGCATGTTGGTTTTTTGAGCATCCTAAGACATCTGACATTAAATATTTATGTAATCAAAGTAATTTCAGTGAACGATTTTAATATTAATTTTTAATCTTCTATTCACTGTTATATATGACCAGGTGAACAATGCTACTGCCCGTGTTCAAACCAAGAAGCCTGCCGCAGCCGTTCCTAATGGTAAGTGCTGGCTGCCTGTGTGCTCTTGGCCCACTTGTGGTGCTACAGCTCTGTTTGTACTTTTTTTTTTTTTTCTTTCTTTCCTTCCCTCATGCCCTGTGCCCTCACTGTGGGAACCCTCACCACCAGAGACTGTCCCACGCAACATCAAAGCCTTATATTTCTAAACCGTGAGAGCCTTCACTACCAGAGACTTCCACACAGCATCAAAATCTTCTATTTCTCTTAATGGAACGTATTCTAGTGTTGCCACATTTCGTAGATTTCGGTAAAGTTTTGCTAGCACTTTTGATACTTTGTTACCTAGAACAAGTGGGTTGTAAAATATTTTGTTTAAAATCTTTCAGGAGTAGAAAGCACGCAAATATGCCATTACCATGCTGACAGCCATCTTTTAGAACGCAGATATCACTGCGAAAGACACAGACAGATGATCACTGAGTAACTTTGGACATATATATCTGATATCACTTTGATGTATGCAACTTCACTCACATCCTTGACACCAGTATAAATTATACCAAGTAGCTATGAGAAGCCTCAATCATAAATTTTCTTCTTGAATGCATAATTGGTGATTTTTTGTTTAATAAGGTGGTTATAGAAACACTAGATAAACATAGATGCTCCTACATGCCTGTTTTTCTGTGGCTTACTGGAATGAATTGCTTAAGATAGAAGTGGCATGCTGTTGTTACCAGATGGGGTTGTAGCAAAGAAATGGTGAAATTTGTACAGCATTTATCCTCTGCACAGGAAGCAACAATTCATACTGTCAGCATCATTTTAACATTTAGATTCATATCATTGCTGGTGTTTATTTTCTAACTGTGCAAAGATGTGCACATGGCCATCTTGTTCGCACACATTGCTCAGGGAACTTATGAATGTGGTGTCTGCATGACAATAATAAAGACAGTCAAATGTTATGCATACACATCTCTGACCCCCCATTATCCCACCTCATTTCTATAAATGATTAATCTAACCCATATCTTCTTCCTTTTCTATTCCTACCTTGGTTTTTTCCTTGTACCACATTCCTCAGTTTTCCATTTCTCCATCTCAAATATCTGTGGACCTCATTGCACTTAGGGTTCCAGTAATGTTGCTTATAGTTAATAATTACAGCATGGTCTAACACTGCAGTATGATAATGGAATTGATATTGTTGTCTAACTAGGACCCAATTTAGACAAATTTACATGTTTTTTAACTGCCTCCATGTAGATATAATTGCAATTTGCTTCACTTTGTTGCATCACTGTAAAAAAACAATTGCTGAAAGCAGGTAGACAAGACACCCAAAATAAAGACAGCTTATCACCTTATGAATGATGTGAAATACCTTTACAGTTAGTCTTTGTTTTAGCTTCCAGTTGTAAGACTCTGGAATGTGTTGCAGTGTCTCCTCATTGCCCCCTCACATGGAGCACTCAAGGGCCTGTTCCTGTGTAGTCAACCAGCTTGTTATGGTCCACTCTTATTTCTTATTTCAGTTCACTCAATTATCAACAACAATACTGAACAGAGCCATGATGAGCTGCATCATTCTAAATATGAGGGGTTAACTGTTAGTTTTATTAGTTCTTTAAATATTTTGCTTTAAATTAACATTACCACCTTTTGAAAATCCAGCTAACTTAATAATTTTCCTGTTGTGGACTGCAAGGCATTGTGGCTTTATTCAGTTGCGAATGACAGTGTTGTTGATCAGGCCATGTTTCATTAGTATATAACCTCAAGGTTGTCAACAGAGAGATTTTACTTGTACAGTGTTCCTAGATTCTATACCATTGGACATGCCATGTGTTTAATTTCTGTGACTGATTAATATTTGTCAATCACCATGTGTGATTTGGTATTTATTTAGTTTTCTTTTTTCTTTATACCTTTTAGTTATACTCGCTAGAAATGGAATGGTGCCAACTGCCGTGGGTGAGCGAAAATTAATGGATTTAGCTCATTCTCTTGGTGTTGGTCATGGGTGTTTGGTTTGGTGTTTTCTTCATATTATGCTAAAAATTGCTGTGCTACACATCATTATTTAGTATTTGTGCCACCCAGGTACAAAATTTTCCTGTCAGTTTATTTTGTAATAAAATTCAATTCTTCTTATTGTTTGAAATACAGTTCTCACTTTTATTATGTATGATGATTAGCACTGCTCTCTGCTTTGGCATTCCTGCAAGTATCATATTCGTTCTCACTTATCCACTCTGTTTGTACCAAGTTATAAATTGTTAAGACCTATTAAAATGATGACAATAAATTGCTTAACTTTGATCTTAGTTGTAGATTTAAAGTAATTTTCAACTCAATCTTCTGTAGTTTTTATTTGTAAAGTTTTAACTTCCACCAGTACATCTTTGACAAAATTTTTGTATTGATTCCCTGTTAGATTAACTTAAAATTTGACTTTACTAATTTTTTAAAGTTGGTTATATTATGTGGAAGTAATTTTCTGAACCTCACCATATCAGTAATGCTTGATTGGCCACTCTTACTAGTTTTGTGTTCATATGTACTGAGCCTCTGCTTTGCTTTGTTTCATTGTATGCATCAACTAGTTGTAATAATGATGTCCTCTGTTTACTTAAAGATGCCAATCTAACTTCATTGTTTATAAGCACCTGTCCGTTTAGTCTGTTTTAAAGATTGATTAGAAACTTTTACAGATTTAATTATTTGGTATGAGTAAATACCAGAGAACTAGATGTCCAGGTGCTTATGTTAAATATTAATCTGTTATAACTTTACTAGTTCTTTGAATATGGGTAGCATGAGACCATCACTTAGACCTCAGTTGTTCCAGGCACTGTTTTCACTTAATAGCTTCTGATGACTTAACACGAATCTTGCACAATTTAGCAACCTTGTTGTTATTAGCCAGAATTGTTAAGTGTGTGTGTTTCTTGAGAGTTAAGAAGAAGAAAAATGTGTTGCACAGTGTCTGGCCTGCACTGAACACTGCTTGACCTGTCCACGTGCCTTCCATTTTCATCCCGTCTGCCTTCCATGACTTTCTCTCTCACATCACCCTCTCACCTTCCTCTATTCCTCTTTTTAGATACCCTTAGTCTAAGTGGCGCCTGTATCCTTCATTGGGTTTACTCTAGTGGGTTTTTGTGCTTGTTGTCTTAGTGGAACTCACTGCATTGTAATATACCTTGAGCTGATGAGCAATAATAATAATAATAATAATAATAATTAGTAGAAGAGTGATGAATTGTCTTGCCATTGGATTGACATAATTTGTTATCACTAGCCAGCAGCCACACATTCTTGACCACCTTGCTTCACTTTCCCCAGCGGGTTAGTTTGATACCATCCATCAAAGCGAGACGCCTCACACCTCGCTAGACAAACGGGAAAAGCAGGTTACTTCCACCAAGTTACTGGTCTCTCGAGCCTGAGCTGGTAAATA
>NC_091190.1:11708425-11715925 GCF_040958095.1 Procambarus clarkii | reverse complement strand
CCAGGTTACATAAAGGTTGAGGGAAATTTAAAAGCAAATAAGATACAATAAAGAAGTGAAAGTGAGTGAAAATAGCCGAGTTAGAAAAAGTTTGTTTTCTAGAACGAACTATTGTCAATAACAAAGATGACTGCCACCATCACAGGGAATGTATACACACCAACAGATAACTGTTTCAAAGGATTCTCACCACAAGAGACAAGGAAAGGAGGTATTCTTGGCAGGTTAGAGATAATTGAAGATATGCAAAAGAAGTATGAAGAAAAAGCTTAAATTGGAAGACAACAATGGAGCTCTCGGGAGCGAGCTTTGCACTCTAAAAGAAAGTATTCTTCTGCAAGGTAAGATTATTACTGCATTAACGGACAAGGTAACAAATAAAGTAACTAATGCAAGAAAATGATGTATGGAAAGTTAAAAGTGGTAACATTGAAGAAATAATCAAGAAAATAGACTCATATGGTGAACAACTCCAAGGGACCCTGAGGGCTAACATAGTTTGGTAAGAATCTGCAACTGGAAACTTCATTGACAACTCTCACAGAGGAGGTTAATAAAGAACTAGAAAAGTATAAAAGGAAATAAGAGACGTGTGCCCAAGTTGTAAAAGAGAGAGAGACGATTAAGGAAGTGTGGAAGTCAAAACCAGAAATGATAAACAAGAGGCAGAACTTGGGCAAGCAATTAGGAAAGAACTCTTTACCAACAGTAAACTAGTACAAAACACTGCAGATAGAAGTAAGTCCATAATAATTTTTAGATGTTTAGAGAAGGAAATTTTATCTAGGGTGGACAGAGCTGCAAAAATAAAAGACGAAAATCATAGAAAAAATAGTAGGATTAGGAGAAGGCCTAAATTCAGAGGAACATGTCTGTGATTTTGGGAGGCTAGGAAAATATGAGAAAGACAAGAACTGTCCCTTAAGGGTGACGTTTAATGGAGTGAAATGTATGTGACAGAAGTGCTTAGAAATGCAAGAAAATTGCGATGTGATGAAGATGGCAAACTTTGGTCAGTAAGACAAAACCTCTCAAGGAGGACAGAGAAAAGCTGAAAATGAACCTCATTGAAGCGAAACATCGAAATGGGGATAGAAATGAAGAAAGGAATTCTTTTTCCTACAAAGTGTCAGGGACTGGAAAGCTTATGAAATGGTATATAAAGACAAAGCCACAAAATCATTAAAGGAAAGGGGTGTAAAGAACAAAGGGAAGGGGAACATGTTTCTGAAAATAGTACTGTATTACCAACATAGATGGAGCGAGATCGAAAATATTGGAGTTGAAGGATATACTTCAGCTCGAGGTCCCAGATATTGTCACATTAACAGGGACGACACTTGAAGAAAATATTTTAAAAGAGGTGGTACAGTATTTCCAAGGGGCTACTCAGATTGGAGATGTGACAGGAAAACTAGGAAGAGGGGAGGAGCGGCTGTGCTGGTGAAAGAATACCTGAAGGTAAGAGTTAATAATTGAAAACCTTCAAGATATTAACATTATGGCATTGCAGGTCTGGAATTAGGATGATAAACTGATAATTGTAAATGCCTACAGCTCACCAGCAAGCAACACATGGACAAAAGAAGAGCTGGATGACAAATGAGAGGACCTCATAATGGTCATGAGAGATTATGGTAAGAGCAGACAAAGATAAATCCCAATTGTTGGTACAGGGGGACTTTAAGTTTAAGGCAATAGACTGGGAGGCCTACGAGGCAAGAACTGAAGACATTTGGAAAGGCAGATTTGTAAACCTTATTTTGGAGACATTCGTGTATCTGCAGGCCACAAGAATGAGGCAAGGGGATGTTCCATCAGTACTGGATCTAATATTCACCAGGAACGAAGAAAAGGTATTTGACATTCAGTACCTTCCTCCCTTGGGAAAAAGTGATCATGTCCTATTGAACATTAAATACGCTTTGCAATTTAATCAGCAGAGAATGGGGACATTAAAATAGTTGTTAAACTCGATTTCAAGAGAGGACGATATGGGGAACTTAGAAAATTTGTTCATGGGTATAATTGGACAGTTTTGTTGCAAGGCAGGGAAGTAAATGAGATGTATGCTAAATTTTGCAAAATATACGATGAAGGCACACAAACATTCATACCAAACAGAGATGCAGACCTAGGAAACAGGGTTTGTTCAACAGAAATTGTGAAAGGGCCAGAGATCAAAAGACACAATCATGGAATCATTATATGAAGAGGCCAAACCCCCAAACATACCAACAATACAAAGATGCAGGAAACAACTACACGACAGTAAGGAGAGAGGCAGAGAGGAACTTTGAGAACGATATAGCAGACAAATATAAATTAGATCCAGGCCTTTTCTATGAATTCATTAAAAGCAAGCTGCAGGTAAAGGATAATATTCAGAGGTTGAAAATGGGAGACATACACAAAAAATGAAATCGAAATGGGTGAAACATTAAACGAAAAGTTCCAAATTGTGTTTGTACAAAATGAGATCTTCAGGGAACCAGACACAATAAGACTTCCAGAGAACAACACAGAGCACATAGAGGTGTCTAGAGACAAAGTGAAAAAAAGGCTCTTGGAGATAAGTAGGAACAAAGCAGTTGGCCCAGATGGAGTTTCACCATGGGTTCTGAGAGAATGTGCAGTTGAGCTCAGCATACCACTTCGGCTGATTTTTCAGACATCCCTGTGTACAGGAGTCGTAGCAGATGTGTGGAAAAAGGCTAACATAGTTCCAATCTACAAAAGTGGCAGCAAGGAAGACCCCCTCAGTTATAGACCTGTATCATTGACAAGTGTAATAGTCAAAATGTTGGAAAAAATAATTAAAACTAAATGGTAGAACACCTGGAGAGAAACGATATAATATCAGACAGACAGTATGGTTTTCAATCTGGAAGATCTTGTGTATCAAATTTACTCTGTAATTTCTATGATCGAGCCACAGAGATTTTACAGGAAAGAGATGGTTGGGTTGACTGCATCTATCTGGACCTAAAAAAAGCTTTCGACAGACTTACACATAAGAGGTTGTTCTGGAAACTGGAACTTATTGAAGGGGTGACAGGTAAGCTTCTAACATTGATGAAAAATTTTCTAACTGATAGAAAAGTGAGGGCAGTAATCGGAGGCAATATATCGGACTGGAGAAATGTCACAAGTGGAGTACCATAGGGTTCAGTTCTTGCACCGGTGATGTTCATTATCTACATAAATGATCTGCCAGATGGAATACAAAATTATATTAACATGTTTGCTGATGATGCTAAGATAATAGGAAGGATACGAAACTTAAATGATTATAATGCCTTTCAAGAAGACCTAGACAAAATAAGTATATGAGCACCACTTGACAAATGGAATTTAATGTGAATAAATGCCATATTATGGAATGTGGAATAGAACATAAACCCCACACAACCTATAAATTATGTGGAAAATCTTTAAAAACTTCTGATAAAGAGATCTAGGGGTGGTTCTAGATAGAAAACTATCACCTGAGGACCACATAAAGAACGTTGTGCGAGGAGCCTATGCTACGCTTTCTAACTTAAGAATTGCTTTTAAATTCATGGATGGCGAAATACTAAAGAAATTGTTCACGACTTTTGTTAAGTTTTTGTTAAGCTAGAATATGCAGTGGTTTTATGGTGCCCATATCTTAAGAGGCACATCAACACAATGGAAAAAGTGCAGACATACTACTAAGTGGCTCCCAGAACTGAAGGGCTAGAGCTACAAGGAGAGGTTAGAGGCATTAAATATGCCAAAACTAGAAGGAGGAAGAAAGAGGTGATATGATCACTACGTACAAGATGGTAACAGGAATTGATAAAAATACAGTGGCACCTCGATTAACGAGTTTAATCCGTTCCGGCACCAAGCTCGTGTGGAAAGCTCGTCTTGCGAAACAACAAAACTGTCGTAAAAGGTGTCCAAGAACCAGCGGAAAAGCTTGTTAGTAGAGACAAATGTTCTATGAGTGACTCGCTCGTTACTCGAAATGCTCGTAGATAAAGCCGCTCGTTAATCGAGGTGCCACTGTAATAGGGAAGACTTCCTGAGATCTGGAACTTCGAGAATAAGAGGGCCTAGATTTAAACTAACTAAACAAAGCCGCCGAAGAAATGTATGAAAATTCACTTTAGCAAACAGAGTGGTAGATGGTTGGAACAAGTTAGGTGAGCAGGTGGTAGAGGCCAAAACCGTCTGTACTTTCAAAGCGGTATACAGTACAACAAAGAGTGTTGGGAAGACGGGACACCACGAGCGTAGCTCTCATCCCGGAACTACACTTCGGTAATTTCAAGCACAACTAGGTAAATACAACTAGGTGAATACAATTAGGTGAATACACACCACACACACACACACATACACACACACACACACACACACATACACACACACACACACACACACACACACACACACACACACACACACACACACACACACACACACACACACACACACACACACACACACACCACACAATGCACACACACACCATGCCCCACACACCATACAATACATACACCATGCCATACACCACACACCACGCCATACACACACCACACACAAACCACACCTTCACACACACCCATCCACATGCAAATTTGTACATATTGGTGCATCTGTTAACATTTGGTCAATGGTGCACATGCTAGTAAAAATCTAAGCATAAATTTTAACTACCATAATTGCGGCATGTACCTCACCCTACTAAAGTTTCGCTCATTAGATGTCTGTATAGTTAAAAGTAAATTTTTGTTTGGAAAGGGTTACACAAGTATTAATTGTTGGTATGATGTGTATGGGAAGAGGGAATTACAGCCTGCCAACTTAGCTTGTTTTTGGTGAGCCTCGGGCCTCTGGAACTAGGAGAGGCCTTTGTCCCGTGCCTGCCGTCTGAAGTGAGTTGTGCCTGTAATGAATGTTGATCATTTTGCATGCCTCCAGCGGCGGCCCTCCGAGGTGTTGCGATCCAGCGTGGCAGGGCTCGGACGTATCCGGCCACTGCCCTTGCACGTCATCCCACCCCACTAACAGCTGCCGCCACAGCTCTGCATGGCTACACACCGTAAGTTTCAGTACCAGACGAGAACAGCAGCTGCATCACACTTCTGAAGACACCACGCAGCAGCAGACACAGCAGCAGCAACAGTATTGGCCTCTACATGGTGTAGCAGTCACTCTTTGGCCCTGCCTGCTGTGGATGCCTCAGTCCCTATCCATTTGTCTTGTAGAGATGATTTAATTATTTGACTGTTCCCTTAGCTTTTCATTGCCTTGATGGTAATCACTGATACTGGACCATTCTTGTAGCACTTTAAATCTCACCCAATTGGTTGAATACATATTCAGTAAAATTACAAAAGGTTGATCCTTAAAATCTGTTTTATCCATTTGAATTTTACACATCACCAGAAAATCAGTCTGTTAAGTTCTTTTGGATCTCAGGGACTGCACTAAGATGCATGTGACTGCGTGTTGTCTGAGGGGGTGTTTTGTAGTCCCAACCTGACTCTGTCTCTCATACTTTCCTCTTCAGTACAGTCACCCGAGTCAGCACATGTCATTTTCTCACACTGTGTCTGCTACTTGACCCATTAAGGGCAGGTAGGTTAAAAATATTGGAAACCCTCTTGATTAATGTAAATGAGGGAGCATTGTGACCATGTGAGGAGATGCCAGAGTGCTCTCTGGAGTGTAACTAGCTGGTGTTGCTGTGGTGTCACATTCTTAAGGCTGTGGTAAAGGGTACAGACTAGTGCCACAACAAGTTTAGGTTTGTGATAACCAAGAACAACCCAGCTGGCTATGTAGTAGTGTGAGTAGGGTGTGCCATTGGGAAGCCAGAATAAGCCAGAGGCAATACAGTCTATGATGTTGTTATTTTTTACATTGAACTCTTGCACATAATGTTCATTCAATTCTAGGTATGAAATTATTTGTTGGGAATTAGAATGCATTTTGAAATCAAATTTTCTAAAGCCACAAAATAAATAACTTCAATATGTAAAGTTTGTCATCTTAATGATGTAGAATATTTTAACAGCACGTTTTTCTCTTTGGCTAAGTTATTCTATACAATTGTTTTGTTAATACTATACAGTAAATGTAAATTGCCTTTACATAAAGCTTCCTCTGCATATTGCATACAGCTGGGCATTTAATTATAGTTTTTGACTTACAGTATTTTATTGCATAGAAAAACTTCTGCCTTCAGTATATTTAGGCCTAATCTTACTTTAGTGTTCATGAGCTACGTATTTTCTTAATATATTTTGTTTTGTTTTAAGATGTTAATTTAGGAAGGGGGGAAAAAATGAGAGTTGGGCATGAAGCAGATGAAAGCACCCCTGGCTTATCCTATGCCATTCAACTTGGGCACCTCACACTTTCGGACATAACTCTTTGTTTAGATCATTACATAATGCTGCTGACACCTTGGGAATGTATTTAACCTCTCACCTGTTGTTGGGAGTGACATTGACTGCTAGGTTTATTTTGGACCTCGTGCTGTGTATTATTACTTAAGGCTCTAGTAAGGGGGCATTGCGCTAGAGCCACTACTTGTTCTGGAGTAGAATTTGTGAAGTCCCTCAACTGACTGTTGATACATCATTTCCTCATTTTTAAGTAGCTTTTTTCATGTACAAGATGTTATTATTTGATTTAGTTGATGGACTGCCATGAAGTTATCCAACCAATTTGGGTTTAGCAAAATGTACTCCTTAACTACAGAGAGCCACTATTAGTATGTTGCGTACATACCATCATAGTTGTAGATGATTTTTTCTGTGTTGTTGACTTGAATGTGTGCTATGCTCTGGATTTATCCTGCACACGCATTTAGCACGGTTTATGCTTGGGGATTTTGGAGATAAGTTTGAATGTGTTTTAATTGTTTAACTTTCCTGTGCCCTCTCTGTGTATTCTGCATTAAGATTAATAGGGATTAATTCTCTCATTTAAAGCAACATAAGAGGATTAAGAGCTTCTTAGACAACTAATCGGTCACTGATTAACCCGGGGTGGTAGATAGTTAACTAAACTCAAGACTGAGACTTGGACTCTATACTCACTGTTGACTGTCCCACAGTAACACTAGACATCTTCCAAAATCTTTAAATCTTGCAAAACTCTTTAACAAATTTGTTACAAGTGTTGCTGGATTAAGGATTTTTAACTAGCTGATCTAGTCACAACAGTCAAGTTTGGTTTAATGAGAAGCAAGATATTTCTCAAAAATCACTTCTGGAAGGTTGACGACTAGATCATGACAAGATCCAGATTGCATATTGCACAAAGTCCGGTAAGTGGTAGTTCTAAGGAACTATACATATTTGTAGTTTATTATCTATTGGACTGGATTGGCCACATCCAGTTTTTCAAGTACTGTTGTGCATTCAACGGAGACATGTTGAATGGTTGGTAGATGAGGAGGCCCATGAAGATATCCCCACAGTACACCTGCAGCTGTTTATTACCTGGAGAGCTGCC
>NC_091190.1:11650925-11700925 GCF_040958095.1 Procambarus clarkii | reverse complement strand
GTGATGTATTGCCTGGGGTTAGCATGCCCCTTATGGTCATATGAGAAAACTGCTGCTTATCAAGTTCTTCACTCTGAGACAGTATCTTGGCAACACGTCAATCAACTGAACTCCAGTTTGGCATATTTATGACTCGGCACTATATTGTGTTAAATTCTCCCTGGTTGTTGTTTTTAAGACTAGCCTCATCTGATTTATATTTCAATCCTGAAATTTTTATACAGTAGACTCACATTGTGACTATTAATACTGTATGTAGAATCAAACGTTCCTAGTAAAAAATATTCATTATTTGTGAACTACTTTTGAATCACTTGTCTGCAGGTCAAAGATTCATTCTATTCTAATATCATTCCAATGCCAAGTACCCCCAGACTTACCTGTGTGTTTAAATTATTTCCTTTAAAATTTCTGATTGCCCTCCAATTTGAATTGATGCCATACTATAAGGGTCAAACTGACACCTCAGGTTGGGCCACATGCTGTTGCAGAAGGCGGCACAGCTCAGACCCATACACCATACTACACGTGTCAAACTGGCACACCTGGTTGGGTCACTAGCTGCCAAGGAAGGCAGCACAGCTCAGACCCATACACCATGCTACACGTTCCAAACTGGCACCCCATGTTGGGTCACATGCTGCCGCAGATGGCGTCACAGCTCAGACCCATGCATCATACTTCACGTCTCAAACTGACACCCAAGGTTGTGATATCTTTGTATTCAACGTATCTCATTGAGGTGTTTTAGCTTATGCCAGAAATTAGATTTGGTTAGGATTACATCTGATATTTTGATGGTAGTGATTGATGGTAGTTATTCAGAAATTTAATGATTGTGATGATTTATAGTGGATTGATGAATGTTGTGATGCTCATGATACTAGTGATTACAAGCTAAAGTGAAGATAATGATTAAAACCTAAAACTTTTGTAAATTTGTCAACCACTAGTCACACATAGGCTGATGACCATAATTTTTTTTATGAAGCCATGATTAGAACATCAAAAGTCTATTGTGCTATGCCATTCAGCATACTATATTATGGTGATGCTGCTTTCTGGAAGCTTTATGTGCTTTATATTTTTACTTGGTGTTTTTCTCTGGATAATGTTTGCATGAGCACCACAATTTTTTTTATTTTTTTCTCAAAGACTAAGCATGGACAGAGCAAAGTGAAATGTCATGTGTAAAAAAAGAACACAACTGATTTTCTCTGGTTGCATATAAACTGACCTTAGGAATTACTGCTGCTTGTTGCAAAAAACACAAGCCATGACAATATTGAAAAAGGGACATAAAAAGCAACCTTACAAAAGCTGAAAATTTCCAAATTAGATGCCTTAGGTTGTAATAAAGTAATTGGTGAGAACTTGCCCATATGAGGATATACTCCTGAGGATGTTTATATGTATATATATGAAGATGCTTAAAAATTTAAAGGAGTTAATTAGCAAAGAAGAAATTGCTTCTAGAATAATTAAAAGGCAGATTTTATTTATACATAAATTGAATGTCCCATGATTAGTTGGAAGTTAAAAATTAATGAAATATTTGAAGTAAACCTGCCAATAGTTTGTACACCTTTTTTTTTTGGTGAAATCACACAGTTATAAGTAAAACTTAGGGTGGTGTGCTACTGAAGATTAGATAAGGTAAAATTAGTGTTAAGTGAGCTAGTATAAGGTAGGTTCATTAGCGTGTTCATTATCATAGACATGACTGGCTTCACTTAAGAGAACAAAATGGCAGGAGGTACGACAGACCCAAGGAATACTCAAATAGTATTATCAAGATAAATGAAGAGGCACCATCAGTAAGAATAGTGTGATTTCGAAGAACTAGAGATGAGCATGGAGAGAGAGAGAAAAAATTAATTTGAGCGAGTAAATATACGTGATGAGTTGTGTTATCGACTACAGCCCTGGAGAACTCGAGACCAAACATTGGTGTTAATGAAAAATGTTATGTATTAGAATATGACAGTTGAGCAGAGACAAAGTTAATAGGTGCAAGTAATAAAAGCAACCAGGGAATATGAAATTCTAAGTATTCAAAAAAGAAAAAGTATTCTTCCTTCTTTGAAGGTATATCCTGAACCACTGCATGTTTCCAAGTAAAGAAGAATTAGTAGTTGAAAGATAAAGAAATATGCATAATTAGAGATATTTTTATTTTTTTTGTCAACCCTTTGAAACACGTGTTTTGATATCATACTCACTACAGTATTGTCTATTTTAGTTGATGCCTCGGTTGGTTGGTTGTGGTGTGTAGCTCTTGGAAGTTTTAAGGGATCGCTTTCCAATGATGCCTAAAATAAATTCAAATTCCAATTGGATTTTAGTCTTTGTAGTAAATCATTCCCAGAAAGTATCTTGACATAGACATGTTTTGTCATGATTTATGAGAGTTCTCTTGATGGCTATTTTGAGAACTTAATTTTTGAGAAGTCATAGATTTTGGGATGACATGTCAACCAATATATGTACTTCAGACATAGTACACAAGGACTTTGGATCTATGCTTCTTGTTTTTGCCCTATTTACTTTCCTTTTCTCTTTTGATATAAATTTGAGTTATTTATAAATCGGTTGTTTTACTAATCTCTCATAATGTGTAATTATGGTGAGGCAGCACAGTGTTAAAGTACATTTTTTCACTTTTGATATTTGATTTTTACAATATGGTCATTAGCCTACATGAATTTTCCTGCCCTATTACAGACTAAGGCAATTTCTCTACAGTTTTTTGTATAGATTTTATCACATTGCATTAACTAACCTATTAAAACTCATCATCTTGAAAATTTTATATTTATTTTTGACATCTTTATTACAGGGCTGCTTGTTTAGTGGCCAAGATAAAGAGTAACTTTTAGTGTGTTAGTGTTGGACTGTGGTAATGGAATATTCTTAGTTGCGTCTTGATGTAAAGGCTGTCCTTGCTAGCAGTGGTGTAGTGTTGCATTATGTTGCTTGCTCTGGCTGTGTGTGGTGCATGAATAAGGAGCCACCCCCTTTCATTACAGCAAGCAGCTGCAGCCGCAGCAGCAGCGGTGGGCCAGCCTGCTGCTGCCGTTGGTGCGGTCAACCCTGCCGCCGTGGGGGCCTCGGCTGCTCAGCTCCTTAAAACACCAACACTTTCTGTCTCAACGGCCCAACAGGCAGGATATGCAGCTGCAGCAAATGCCTACACAGCTGCTGCGGCACGGGCTTATGGAGTGGCTGCAGCAGCCGCCCAGCCAGCAGCAGTTGCCGCGTATCCCACCATCGCCGCCGGGTAAGTTGTTAACCAGAAATTATAAAGTGTGAAATCTTGTTTGGCAATTTTCACATGAATTGCCATTTAAGATTTCACTTTTTGAGAGATGTTCACCAGCTATTGTTCTATTTCGTTAACAACAATTTTATTATAATACACTGTCAGCTATACAAGTTTAAATTTCCATAAAGGTGACATCTCGGATAGAAAAAGAATGAGATTATGTCGTATCCATTTTTTTTAGATTAACAATTCCTGACAAAGTAAAATTTAAGATATTGGATATTCAGTAAAATCTTAGGATGATGTAAAGAAAATATGTACTCTGTTCTTCCAATAGAGTATAGTATATGCTGTAAAGGATATATGCTTGTGTGTGTGTGTGTGTGTGTGCATGCTTATAGCTGTCTGTGTGCACACACATGCACATTACACAACACACAATACACGTACATATCTCTTGTAACCCCTGCACTACACCACCTTCCCTCCCCCACACACCAATCACTCGTAAAATTTTATCTCCTCATGCCTTGTATTTCTTTTTCACTTATACCTCCGTATTTTCCATCCTATACCATTCCCTCCCATACTATATCCTTCTCCACTTCTAACCCATAATCATCTTTCCTATTCAATTCTCTCTTCCATCCCAACCCATACACCATCCTCCCATCCTGCACCTTCTACCTCCCATCTCATACCCACTCCATCCCATACTCATTGTCTCCTATCACATACCCCTTCCCTTCTAACCCATACTTATCCTCTGTCTGCTTTCTATTCCATACTTCCTTGCCAATCATTCATCATAATTCTTTACCTCCTCCCCACTCATAACATAAGTCTTCTCCATTGTCCCTGCATCATACCCCTCCTGGGTATATCCTATTCCTCTGCCCCCCTACTCTCTCATTATTTGACATCTACTCCCCCACTCTCACTACTTGATATCTACTCCACTACTCCCTCATTACCCCATACTTCATCCCCCCCACTCCCTCATACTTCATCCCTTCACTCTCTCACTCCCCCATACTTCATTCCCCCCTTACTCCTCCATACTTCATCCCCCTACTCCCTCACTCCCCCATACTTCATCCCCCCACTCCCTCACTCCCCCATACTTCATCCCCCCACTCCCTCACTCCCCCATACTTCATCCCCTCACTTTCTGGCTTTGTGTACATGCGTGTAGGCGATATAAGGAAAAAATAGTGAACGGTGATTCGTGGAATAGTGAAGTGGAACGGGTATCACAACGTACATATAAGTTGGAAGTGTAGGAGAATCGTGCATAGAATATTATAAATATAGAATATTAGAAATATAGAATAGTGACAAGAGACGGCATCAGCTAGGCTGTGTTTACACAAGCCACCAGGCCTACCCCAAGGCACGTCCCTCAGTGATAATATACGGACAATATATAGTGTAATATGGAAATGTGGATCTAGGAATTAGTAATGAAGTGAGTGAATACCATTGCAAGCTGGAAATTAAGCAGAAGCAAATACATACAGGCAAATAATAAATGTTATAAATCGAGTAACTGGAAACTGGTGGCATCAACCTGGGACAACAAGGGGTCAACTATACCGCACCGGGACCATCTTTGTTACCCTACGCTAAGTACCTGCTATAAAGTTTGAACAAAATAACATACATAATATTACAAATATACGGTATTCGTATAATATTATAAATATATACATATGATATTAAAAAGAGTAAAATTGCTGAAATCAACAAGTGATCCATACAGTGAAGCACAAATACAATACATTAGACAATGGAGATGTGTGGCAAGTGTTTGGAAGTATTGGGAAGACGTACTGTAGGCGTCAAGTGTTGCATCTGTAACATAAGATTTCACCTGGGCTGTGCAGAATTATCTCCAGGATGCACAAACAGGCAAGGAATTTACTGGGTTTGCAAAGATGACAGGTTAATGTGGGAGAACATAACTAAACTGATGAAAAACATTCCCGAGTCACAGAGATTATCATTCACAGAAAAGCTACCAGTGATATATGCGGACTGGGAAAAGAAAACACTGGATAAAGACCAAAACTCAGGAACAGGTAGTTTAGAGAACCGCAGCAGTAATGTGGAGGAAGAGGGTATTGTGGTACAAAATAACAGCAATATTGCAGAGCCAGGTAATATAAACAATGAGAGCAACAGTGAGACAGAGTGCATAAATGAAGGAATTGGGACGAAAGATGGAGATGGCTCCAATAAAGAGGTAGACAAGACAGGCACAGGTTTAAATACCTTGAAAAATGTAAGAAATTCTACGCTCAAGGAATATGTAAATATGGGAAATTAGGAACAAAATGCAATTTTCTGCATCCTCGAAAATGCAGGAACATGTTGGCGAGGGGTACATGCCGTTTTGGAACGGGGTGTAGATACTTCCACCCTAAATTATGTCAATTTTCAATTGGGGACAAAAAATGCTACAATCTTCATTGTCCGGAATTCCCTGTGAGAGGTACACAGCGTTATAGATGGGAAGATCAATATGATACTACTGGAAATTTTTTAGAGGAAGGCAGAAACAGAGTAGAAAATATAAGAGAGGAACAGTCAGATGGAACCACTACAGGATTACAGAGGGGAAGGGAGATACCCACAAGACTGGAATACAAATTAACAAGCACACAGGTACTACACCACACAACACCCGTCCTACTACCAAAACTGGATGAACCACTTCCAAAACAACACACCCTGGACCTGGGTAGAGTGTGGGGAGAACTACCAAAGCCCACCAGAAGTGACACGCAATGTGGGAAATCATTCATATTTGCAAACATACAAGGCATGAAATCAAAATCAAGAAATAGTTAAGTTCATAAATTGTCTCCTAATAGAATCGAACTCAATATTTGGTGCATTTACAGAAACCCACACAAAAGACCACATGGATAGTGAAATCTGGATTCCGAATTATAATCTATATAGATGTGACAGCAATTAGATCAAGTGGAGGAGTAGGTCTGTATATTTAAGAGGAGCTGGCATGCACAGAGCTCCTAAACTCATCCAATGAGGTGGTAGAGGTACTTGGAATCAAGGTAGAAAATATTAATCTACTTATTATTTTAATATACAAACCGCCAGATGCAACAGTTGAAGAATTCACTGAACAGATCCACAAAATAGAGAATATCCTTGATAACCTAGCAAACCCAGTACCAGATATTATCTTCCTTGGAGACTTCACTCTACCCAGTTTAAAATGGAGAATAGCAAACAATAACATTACAACAGGAAATCAACCTGGAAATAACCAACCACAGGTCAGAGAACTATTGAGATTGTGACAAATTCTCGCTCAGTCAGCAGATTACAGAACCAACTAGGAACGAAAACACGCTGGACCCGATATTCACGAACAATGATGAGCTAATCAGAGACATTACTGTCTCAGACACTACGTACTCGGACCACAAGCTCATTGAAGTGCAAACTAACATTAATAACGGTAGTAGGCCCAAGAGAAACAAGCGAGAAGGGTTATTCAATAAATTCAATTTTAATAATAAAAGGATAGACTGGGATCTATATGTAACTGCTATTATTTAACAATGACAGTATTACAGAAGACCCCCCTGACTGTGATAAAAATGACCAGGGGTTTTTGTATGGTGTTTTGACTCACCATACCAACTTAGTGGTTCATTATGGTGAACAAAACATGCAGATACAGTGGGGCCTCGATTTACGATGGTAATCCGTTCCCAGAGGTGTATCGTAAGTTGAAACGATTTTTCCCATAAGAAATAAATGGAATTTAATTAATCCATTCCCCACCCTCCTAAATATTAACTTACAAATACATTTTATACTGAATACAATTTTTTTCTCTGACTACAATACAGTACATATGTTTATCTTACCTTTATGGAGGACTCTTGATGGCGTATGGAAGATGATGAGGTGGGAGAAGGAGAGGTGTTACTGTTTGGAAGGGGAGTACCCTTCCATTATAACATCAGGCAGTGATGACTTCTCTAAGGTACTCTCTCTTATGTTTTGCCTGCATACCACTAAGACCTGGTTGTGGTTCACTGCTTGTTTGTCTCACTAAAAATTTATCTAGAGACACTTGTTTTTCCCTTTGTTTTAACATTTGTCTTTAGTGAGGCATCACAGTGTCATTGAAAAGGTTATGGCAACGGCCTACTGCAGCTTGATTTGGGCGAGTCGTTTCAGCAAAAGTTTGCAGTTCTTCCCATGCTGCACACATTTTCTTAATTTTTGAGGAAGGGACATTCTGTACTGCCGCCTCCTCCCCTGAAGAAATTTCCTCTGCTACCTCTTGTTGCTGCTCCTTTTGAAGGGCTTGGAGTTCTTTGCTGGTCAGTTCTTCGCTGTGTTCCTCCACCAACTCCTCAGTATCAGCACCATCCAAGCCGGCAAAGCCCAATTGCCGGCTCAGAGAAACAATTTCCTCAACAAGAGGCACTTCAGGTTCAGGCTCAAATCCCTCAAAGTCTCGTTCTGCAACACATTCAGGCCACAATTTTCTCCAGCCAGAAATCATGGTTCTTACAATCACTTCTTACCAGGCTTTGTCTACGAGTTTTAAAGCACTACAAATGTTAAAATGGTTTTTCCAGAACTCTTTGAGGGCGAGTTGTGTGGCGTCCGTCACTTCGACACATCTCCGAAAAAGTGCCTTTTCATAAAGTTTCTTAAAATTGGCAATGATTTTCTGGTCCATAGGCTGAAGGAGAGGAGTGGTGTTGAGGGGAAGGAACTTTACTGTAACAAAACTAAATTTCCCCATCAATGAATCCTCCATGCCTGGAGGATGGGCAGGAGCATTGTCGAGGAGAAGCAGGGCCTTGAGTGGCAAACTGTTCTGCAGATATTTTTTGATGGCAGAGCACACAACCTCATTCACCCACTCGATAAAAAATTGCCTAGTCACCCATGCCTTAGCATTAGCCCTCCACATCACATCCATTTTGTTTTTCTGCGCATTATATTTTTTGAAAACAATTTGGATTTTCGGAATGATACACAAGCAAGGGTTTAATTTTCAAATTGCCACTCGCATTACCACACCAGTAAACCTATCTTTCATAGGCTTGTGTCCGGGCAATGACTTCTCCTCCTTGGTAATATATGGTTTCTTCGGCAATCTTTTCCAGAATAGCCCTGTCTCATCACAATTAAACACTTGTTGTGGTAGGTATGCCTCAATCTCTACAAAATCTTTAAATTCACCAATAAATCTTTCAGCCACTGGTTTGTCTGAGCTGGCACCCTCCCCATGCCTCAACACTATGAATGCCACTTCTTTTTCTAAATTTCTCAAACCATCCCCTGCTCGCCTTAAACTCTTTCGCTTCTGCATCACTTGTTCCAGGGGTTTTCTTTACAAGATCTTCATGCAACTTTCTTGCCTTTTCACAAATGATGGCCTCTGAAATGCTATCACCTGCTAACTCCTTGTTGTGTATCCAAATTAATAACAACTTTTCAACATCCTCAAGTGTTTGTTTTCTACGTTTCGTGATTATTGATACGCATTTTGCCACTTTAGCACTCATAATGTTCTTTTTCTTAGCCAGTATGGTGGATATCGTTGACTGAGATTTGTTGTACCACCTAGCTAGTTCATCAACCCGCTCACCATCTTCATATTTACGAATGATCTCTTGTTTTTGCTCTATGGTCATCGTTACATGGGTTTTCATATGTTAAAACATACCACTGACTTTCTTGGGACCCATGGAGTGATATATAATAATCAGTTTTATGTTCAAAAGGCAAAAAATTGCCACAAGAACTAAATTTCTTATAGGCGTGATCGTCACTAAGTGGGCGGCTTAAGTAAACTAAGGCAGGTCGGCCCACGTGACCAGGAACCACGTGCTCGGTCGACCCGAATGTGTATCAACAAATATCGTTAGTCGACGACACTATTGTAAGTCAAGTCGCATTTTTCGATCAAATTTACATCAACTCAAAATTATTGTATGTCGGGGCAATCGTAAGTCGAGGTGCCACTGTACTTATATATAACCTGTGTATATAGTGTAATAATAGCAAAACTATTTCTTTATTGTTTTATGAACATAATAATTGAATCGGTAATATGCACACCATACTTTTGAGTATAGCAATGATTCACCCTCTTTATTATATAAATATATCACACTACACATTGAATAATATTACTGCAAAAAACTAAGAAAAAATCAATCAGAGACATTGAAATAATTGGGTAAAAATATCTTGGTGCCAACTCTTGCCTGACAGCTGTGGCGGAGTTGACTGTTCTGACACTTGCTCTGTTAACACCTACATTTTACCAAACTTTCTCGGCCTGTTGTATCCATAATGTGTCGCCTACGATTCCCCCCCCCCCCCCCCCCCTCCCGTGCTCAGGGAAGACAAAGGAACATTTTTAGAAGACTAAAAAATTTTTTAGACATTTTTTTTGAGCATGGTGTGTGGAATTTTTAAGGACCCCTTAACAGCTTAACACTTTATTGCACCGCGTGCGCCAAACCCGCACTACCCCGGGTGGGCCTCAGTGTTTCACAGGAGCGCGCGGTAATTCTGAAAAGTGTATACTCTTTTCAACTTTGTCACCTCAATTCTCATCCAAGGTTTTTCAATTTGGTATCATTGTGTTCGCAATAGAATTCTCTACAGGACTAAAGGCATATAAAGTCCAAAAGCCCGGCGTACCATCCACAACATACAGAGAAAGTGAGTGTGTGTTACCCGGGAGCGCGCAAGAGCGATAAAATGTGTACCCACACTTCAATTTTGTCACCTCAATTCCCGTCCTAGGGCTTTCATTTTGGTATCATTGTGTTCACAATAGAATTCCCAACAAGAGTATATGCATATAAAGTAAAAAACCGCAGCGCGCTCCACCTGCCGACAAGATGAAAGTAGCCCAGAAAGAGAGGACTGCGCCACCCCAAGGCACCTCTCATTACATTAGAGAGTGTGGTAATACTGAAAAGTATATTCTCTTTTCCACTTTGTCATCTCATTTCTTGTCCTAGGTTTTTCAATTTGGTATCAATGTGTTTGCAATAGAATTCTCTATAAGACTAAATGCATATAAAGCCCAAAAGCCCAGAGAGAAAGTGAGAAAGTAAGAGCGTATTACCCAGAACCGCGCACGAGCAATAAAATGTGTACTCTCTCTTCACTTTGGACATCTCAATTCTCGTCCTAGGTCTTTCTAAATAGTCTTTAGAAGTTAGTTCTTAAAGCATGTAACTGGTGATTAATCATCTTTGTAATGAAGCTGATATTCAAAGGTCCTAGTCATTTGTCATTTTTATTATGAACATTTTGTGTATGATATTGCATTTATTAACAATTCTTGCAAAGAGCAATAGCTGTGCAAGTTAAATTTGAAAAGCAACTGGTCTAAGTCAATTATGAACCAGAAAGCTTGAAGTCAAAGCAGAAGGTAACATGATTGCCAAAGATAACACGTAAAATAGAATAAAAGGTCAAGTACCTTATGATTGGAAGCCAGCCATTATCATGCAGATAGATATACACTGAAACACTAACAATGTGAGATAGATATAAATATAATATAATATAAAAAGATATTAAAGACATACGATGGGATGGAACCTGCTTTGATATTTTCTCCTAATATGCAGATACAGTAGTTAGGAAAGATTAAAGAAAATTTTATCTTAATATTTTAAAGCTATATTGATCTCAGTGCTAAGGAATGTTTTAGGAAATTATTAATATATTTTGCATCATAAATTGACTAGAAGTAGCCAGCAGCATCTTCCCCCCCCTCTCCCACCTTCCCCCCCCCCCCCTCTCTCACCTTTCCCCCCCCTCTCCCACCTTTCCCCCCCCCCTCTCCCATCTTCCCCCCCCCTCTCCCATCTTTCCCCCCCATCTCCCACCTTCCCCCCCCTCTCCCACCTTTCCCCCCCCTCTCCCACCTTTCCCCCCCCTCTCCCACCTTTCCCCCCCCTCTCCCACCTTCCCCCCCCTCTCCCACCTTCCCCCACCCCTCTCCCACCTTCCCCCACCCCTCTCCCACCTTCCCCCACCCCTCTCCCACCTTCCCCCACCCCTCTCCCACCTTCCCCCTCCCCTCTCCCACCTTTCCCCCCCCCCCTCACCCACCTTTCCCCCCCCCTCACCCACCTTCCCTCCCCCCCTCTCCAACTTTCCCCTCCTCTCCCACCTTCCCCTCCTCTCTCACCTTCCCTCCTCTCCCCCCCCCTCTCCCACCTTTCCCCCCCCTCTCCCACCTTTCCCCCCCCTCTCCCACCTTTCCCCCCCCCTCTCCCACCTTTCCCCCCCCCCTCTCCCACCTTTCCCCCCCCCCTCTCCCACCTTTCCCCCCCCCTCTCCCACCTTTCCCCCCCCCCTCTCCCACCTTTCCCCCCCCCTCTCCCACCTTCCCCCCCTCTCCCACCTTCCCCCACCTCTCTCCCACCTTCCCCCCCCCTCTCCCACCTTCCCCCCCCTCTCCCACCTTCCCCCCTCTCCCACCTTCCCCCCCCTCTCCCACCTTCCCCCCCTCTCCCACCTTCCCCCCCCCTCTCCCACCTTCCCCCCCCCTCTCCCACCTTCCCCCCCCTCACCCACCTTTCCCCCCCCCTCACCCACCTTTCCCCCCCCTCACCCACCTTCCCTCCCCTCCTCTCCCACCTTCCCCTCCTCTCCCACCTTCCCCTCCTCTCCCACCTTCCCCTCCTCTCTCACCTTCCCCTCCTCTCTCACCTTCCCCTCCTCTCTCACCTTCCCCTCCTCTCTCACCTTCCCTCCTCTCCCCCTCTCCCACCTACCCCCCCCCCCTCTCCCTTCTCTCCCACATTCCCCTGACTTTCATCTTTCCCAATCCCTCTCTCAACCCCTCACCCACCCTCTGTATCTTTCTCCCCAATATTTTTGTCACCATCAGTTCTAACCCCCTCCTCTCCTCTACACCCCCTCCTCTCCTCTACACCCCCTCCTCTCCTCTACACCCCCTCCTCTCCTCTACACCCCCTCCTCTCCTCTACACCCCCTCCTCTCCTCTACACCCCCTCCTCTCCTCTACACCCCCTCCTCTCCTCTACACCCCCTCCTCTCCTCTACACCCCCCTCCTCTCCTCCCCCTCCTCTCCTCTACACCCCCTAATCTCCTCTACACCCCCTCCTCTCCTCTACACCCCCTCCTCTCCTCTACACCCCCTCCTCTACACCCCCTCCTCTCCTCTACACCCCTCCTCTCCTCTACGCCCCCCTCCTCTCCTCTACGCCCCCTCCTCTCCTCTACGCCCCCCTCCTCTCCTCTACGCCCCCCTCCTCTCCTCTACGCCCCCCTCCTCTCCTCTACGCCCCCCTCCTCTCCTCTACGCCCCCCTCCTCTCCTCTACGCCCCCCTCCTCTCCTCTACGCCCCCCTCCTCTCCTCTACGCCCCCCTCCTCTCCTCTACGCCCCCCTCCTCTCCTCTACGCCCCCCTCCTCTCCTCTACGCCCCCCTCCTCTCCTACGCCCCCCTCCTCTCCTCTACGCCCCCCTCCTCTCCTCTACGCCCCCCTCCTCTCCTCTACGCCCCCCCTCCTCTCCTCTACGCCCCCCCTCCTCTCCTCTACGCCCCCCTCCTCTCCTCTACGCCCCCCTCCTCTCCTCTACGCCCCCCTCCTCTCCTCTCCTCCCCCCTCCTCTCCTCTACGCCCCCCTCCTCTCCTCTACGCCCCCCTCCTCTCCTCTACGCCCCCCTCCTCTCCTCTACGCCCCCCTCCTCTCCTCTACGCCCCCCTCCTCTCCTCTACGCACCCCTCCTCTCCTCTACGCACCCCTCCTCTCCTCTACGCACCCCTCCTCTCCTCTACACCCCCTCCTCCCCTCTCCTCTACACCCCCTCCTCTCCTCTACACCCCCTCCTCTCCTCTACACCCCCTCCTCTCTGTCTCTCTTTCTCTTTCTCTCTTTCGACGTGTTGAGTAACTTACCCAAAAGTGTGCATCACATCAGATGACGTGTTGGAGTACTACGCAAGATTTAAACGGCCAGCAGATACACAGGGGGGCTCAGTACTGAGTGAGCCACCAAGGCTGTCGCACGCAGAATGAGTTCACAGCACTGCTGTTCAGCTTGTGACCACAGCGTCGCCTAAAAATGACAAAATATATATATATACAGGCTATTACTTAGCTATGATCGGATTACAGAAGACCCCTGAATGTGATAAAAATGA
This sequence comes from Procambarus clarkii, assembly GCF_040958095.1. Lineage (NCBI taxonomy): Eukaryota > Metazoa > Arthropoda > Malacostraca > Decapoda > Cambaridae > Procambarus > Procambarus clarkii. The sequence continues at coordinate 11,687,449 of NC_091190.1, read as the reverse complement.
CCAGAATTCTGATAATAGCAGGATTATTGTGATAATTAGCGCTGTAGTGGGAGGAGTAATCTTGGTGGGGAGGGAGGTAGCATTGTCTGCTGTCTGTGTGTGCCACCTTTCCCTGTCTGGACTCATTATTCCAGCTTAGTGGTTCGCTATGGTGAACAAAACATGCAGATATATATAACGTCTGTATATAGTGAATAAAAGCAAAAACAGTATGGTGGGAGGAGGATGTGGGGGAGTGAGGTAGGGAGTGGCATCGGGAGGCTGGCTGGCAGATACGGTGGCCACGCCTTGTTGCTTTTTGACTCGCAATGTCAACTTCAATATCAGCAAATTACTAAATATTGCATCAACTTAATGGTTTGTTATGGTGAACAAAACATGCAGATACATATATAAAACCTTTGTGTATATAGTGCAATAACTGACAAAGTATTTGTTTGTTTTATGAACACAATAATTGAATCAATAATATGCACCATAATTTTGAGTACAGCGATGATTCACACATTCTTTTATATAAATATATCACACTACACACTATTGAATAATATTACAGCAAAAAAAAAAGCGAAGGAAAAAATAAGAGACATTGAAATAATTAGGTAATTATATCTTTGTGGCAACTCTGCCTGACAGCTGGGGCAGAGCAGACCCCCTCGGACGCTTGCTGAGTCGGCGCCTTTTTTTCTTTTTTTTTTCTTCTTCTTCTTCTTCTCCCAGACTTTCCCCTCCCCATCCCCCCTATTGCGGCCAAAATATGTCGCTTACGATTTTTGTATTTTTTCCTGTGATCAGGGAACACAAATTAAATTAACAGGTTTATAAGAGAACAAAAATTGTTAAATTTTTTTTTTATGCGCCTGTGGGGCTTGGGCTTTCGGGGCTTTAGTGTCCCCGCGGCCCGGTCCTCGACCAGGCCTCCTCCCCCCAGGAAGCAGCCCGTGACAGCTGACTAACTCCCAGGTACCTATTTTACTGCTAGGTAACAGGGGCATAGGGTGAAAGAAACTCTGCCCATTGTTTCTCGCCGGCGCCTGGGATCGAACCCGGGACCACAGGATCACAAGTCCAGTGTGCTGTCCGCTCGGCCGACCGGCTGCCTGGTGACAAAAGCCAAATAGCCCTTAGCAGCTTGGGGGTTAAGGGTTTATTAACACTTTCGCGCTCTCCGCAAAGGTCACTCAGCCAACCGAATGTGCGCGCTGCGTTTTTATCGCTTAAGCGTAAAAACAAAAATGTGTATACTCTTTTTACTCTTCTGACCTTAGTTCTCATGCTACGTATTTCATTTTGGTACCAACGTGTTCGCAATAAAATTCTCTAGAAGAACATCAGTAAAAAAAGTCACGAAACGTATAGGGATACCAGCACCAAATAAATAACTACGAAGATGACTCGCCGTGAGCGCCCATCAGCAACAAAATGTTTTTACTCTTGGGATTGTAATCACCTCCACACTTGTTCTACAGCGTTAATTTTGGTATCGATAGACTCGCAATGAAATTCCCAACACGGTGATATGAATATCAGCGTAAAATAATGATGCGGCCCGCCCGCAAGAGTGTGGGAAGTGGTGAAATTGTTACCCGGTATCGGTGACGGGACGACGCACAACGCTTTGAAAGTTTATACTTATTTCACTCTCATGACATTAATTTTCTATGTACATCATTCATTTTTGTGTCAATGTGTTCGCAATAGAATGTTCTATGTGCCCATAGGTAAAAAGTATCAACAAAGCGTAAGTTAGAATAGCACCAAATATAAAACAACGCTGGAACATATCAGTGAGCGCCAAACACACACGAAATGTTTTTACTTTTGTTATGTTTGTCAAGTTTATACTTGTTGCACACAGTTATTTTTGGTTGTATATTGATCGGAATAAAATTCCCTAAACAGACATATGCATATAATACATGATATGGGGGAAGCATTACCAGTATAAACGGCTAAAGTCACCCACCTGCAACCCGTTTGGGACAAAATACCATTTGATCGAAGTTATCCACACCTTTCATGAACTTATTGTACCATGCAGCCTAGTGGTGAGAAAGAGAGCCTCATAGCGCGCAGTTTGAAACAAACCCAAAGTAAATCGGATAAAAATTGAATTTTATACAAATATTTTAAAAGAGGACTCAACTTTATGTCCACTATGCGTTTACGTTAGACGAAACGGGACGCGCCGATGCATCCGGATAGCGCGAAAGTGTTAAAGAAAATAATTAAATTTTTATTTTTCAAATACAGTACAGTATTGTGTTTATTGGATAAAAGGAGAGAGAAATTACTTTATTGGACTGACAATATCAAAATAAAAATAAAATTTAACATAAATCTGTACAAAATCTGGTACCATACTTATCTCCATGTGTTTAAATGAAATTATTTGTTGGCTGGATTAAGCTCAGTTTTGTGTGAGATTATTTGCATTGAGACACATTGTAAGCTAAACAGATGAGGGAACCAGTTTTTTGAGGAAAGTTCCTGTATTGCCTTGTCCTTTTCAGTGTTAAGTTTACTTACTAAAATGGTAATTAAAAATGTATTTTGAGGACATTTTAAGGGTTAGCTATACTAAATGTTAATTTTCAAATGTTAATTCTTTTAAAACATTTTACTACAGTTGTGTTAATTTTTAAATGAAAACTGAAATCATAGGGCACTTCAGGTACTGCCAGAATTTCAGTATGTTTAGTGACACACATTGTGTACTTTTTATTTAGTCATATCTAATAAATCTTAAGAAAATTTTTACTGTGAATTTAATAATTTTCCATAAATGAAGTACAAAAAAAAAAAAGTTTTTCTCAGGTGAAAATTGGAGACTTCAATTGTTTCAAAAAAATAGATGACAAATTTTGGTAAGGCACACACTTGAATGCATGCTATGAAATATTTTTGAAGTAAGTGGTGTTCCTGGGCAGTGTACATAATTTTACAGTGGTTTGTGGCCTTTTCAAGTGTGGTTGACAAGCGCCACTTGCAACGGGCCAAGATCATGCTGTAATACTGCACCCTTGTCTTATTTTATTGTTAGTTTCTTCACTTGTTTGCCTTTCAAGGTTTACATAGAGGTTTAATGTTTGATATTTATTGGAGTGGCCTAAATTAGTAGGTAGCTGTATTGGGACTTTTAAATGCTAAGGGTTGCCCCCTGGAAAGTTGCTCACCCTGTAATCATCTACACGAAGTGTAATAATTCACTTGGTGTGCTTGGAAGCTAGCTTAAACTATATGAATCAATACTACAGCACTTTTAATCTCAAGGGGGTTGATGCCTCATAACTTGTGTGTGCATGGGGGTGTGGGCTGGGCTTGTCACTGGGGCATGGCAGATGAATTTTTCTTGTAATTTCAACTCATTAGTATATAAAAATGGATTCAGTGCAACTTTACCTTCTCATTAGCCCCTGTGTAATGGAATTGTAATATTTAGATAGCAATTTAAACTTTATTTGTGTTCAACTTTTCTGTATAGTATTAAATTGTAGGATCTCAAATAATTTTGTGCATATTATCTTAGTGATTTAATGTCTCTATTTCAGTTTTAGTAGCTTTTTACATTATTGTACTGCATGATGAAGCATGATAATAGCACCTTTTACAGCCATACTTAAAAACTCAGGGCAATTAGAAAATAATGGAACAAATATATCACAGAATATTGATCACTATCATTGAGGACTTAATATTGTGACACAAATATTACATGTATGTTGTTATTATAAGCTTAAAATTGAATCGTGTTTTGTATAGTAAAATGGTTATCCAACTTTTATAATTAGTGGCACCTCGACTTACGATTGCCCCGACTTACGATAATTTCGAGCTACGATGTAAATTTGATAAAAAAAAAATGCGACTCGACATACGATGGTGTCGTCGACTAATGATATTTGTTGGTACACGTTCGGGTCAACCGAAAGCGTGGCTCCCGGTCACGTGGGCCAACCTGCTTCAGTTTACTACAGCTGCTCGCTTAGTGACAATCATGCCTATAAGAAATTCCGTTTTGTGGTGATTTTTTTTTCTTTTTGAACATAAAAGTAATTATTATATATCACATCATGGGTCCCAAGAAAGTCAGTGGTAAGGTTCAACATATGAAAACCCATGTAAGAATCACCATAGAGCAAAAACAAGAAATCATTCGTAAATATGAAGATGGTGTGTAGGTTGTTCAACTAGCTAGGCAGTACAACAAATCTCAGTCAACGGTATCCACCATGCTGGCTAAGAAAAAGGACATTGAGTACTAAAGTGGCAAGAGGCGTATCAATAATCACGAAACATAGAACACAAACACTGGAAGTTGAACAGTTGTTATTAATTTGGATGACTATGTATATAGTGAAGACTATGATGTAGACTATGAGAAGAAATGCAAACTTTTGTTGAAACAACTCACTCAGAGCAAGTTGTAGTAGGCTGTTGCCTTAACCTATTCAATGACACTGATACATCACTATAGACAAATGTTAAAATGAAGGGAAAACAAGTGTCTCTTGACAAATTTTTAGTGAGACAAACAAGCAGTAAACCACAACCAGGTCCTAGTGGCATGCAGGCAAAACATAGGAGAGAGTGTACCCCAGAGGAAACATCACTGCCTGATGTGATAATGGAAGTTGACTCCCCTTCTAAACAGTAACACCTCCCCTCATCACCATCTTCCATAAGCCATCAAGGGTCCTCCATAAAGGTAAGATTACACGTATGTACTGTATTGTAGTTAGTAAAACAATTGTATTCAGTATAAAATGTATTAGTTAAAAAGTTAATATTTTGGAGGGTGGGGAACAGATTAATTCAATTTCCTTTATTTCTTATGGGAAAAATCGCTTCAACTTACGATATTTCGACTTACGATCCGTCTCTGGGAACGGATTAGCATCGTAAGTCGAGGTCCCATTGTAGTAACATTTTTCAGCATTTACAAATATTAGATCACTTTTTATCACAGTGAAGCTAATAATTGCATTATACCTATCGTAACTTATGGTTTTGGAATAGGAGAGCCAAACCTTTGAAGTTTCCACTGTAGCATATGGATTTCTTTTTTTAAGTGTTGCTTTGGTCTGTAATATTTACAGCTGGTTTCTGATTAACTCTGTTTCAGGCCAACCCACAATCTAAAAACAAAGCATTATATACATAAATAGATAATATACACATTTGTATGTAGGTTGATTAACATTGACAGAAAATAAGGAAGCAATGTCTTTTGATTAAGAGGTTACATATACTGTACTGTATATGTTGTTATTAAATATTACTAGCATAGCTTAGTAATGTTTTGTTTCATTCTCAATTGCTTTGAAAGATTATTGCTGGGTGATGGAATTCAAAATGCATTTTGTAATCTTTCCTAATATCTCATGGAGCATGGTATTGAAAGTAAGGCCCATTGCCTGAGTTTTTGTGCTGTGCTTGCAGTTCTCTAGTCGGGTAGCTAGTCTTTTGTTATGTACTCCAGGACCCGCTTACTAATAGAAACCTTCCCTTTTTTTCCCGTTCATAGATCGATCTATTACAGTGACAGGCCCTACCCTGACCCCTACATCGCGGCCGCTTCAGGTATTGGACCAGTGGCTGGCTACGGGGTAAGTTACTCTTGTGTGTAATCAGGTTTTCCATGTATTATATGTTTAATAATAGGTATAAATGGGCAAAAAGGTAAGGTAGATACTAGAAGCAGAAAGAACAATCTTTAGTGATTTAAGATATGCGGCTGAACCTGTAGAGGTAGGTCTGTATAAATAATTACCCAAGTGTAGTTACGGAACGAGAGCTGCATTATGGTGTGAGAGAGCAAGTGTGAATATTTTAGGGTGAATGTTGCTATAAAGTGTGTTATGTGGTTTTTTCAGTATTTTAATAGAAGAACTATGATGTCTTGCTTGTAATTTTGTTTGCAAATGACAATATAATGAGGGATTTGAATATTGGTAATAATGAATGGATCCTGATTTGTAAGAGAGAGAGAGAGACACACATTGGAGTGTGGTAGAATACTTAAAAGAAGAAAGTAAATATAAATAAAAGGATTTCTTCATATCAGATAAGATTGGAGGATTTGAATATCTGAATAATAGCTACTGTTTATTACAACAGTATCTAGTAGTAGCAACAGTAGTAATAATACTAGTAGTAATAACAGGTCTAAAAGGTAGATGGGGAGAAAAATATGATAATGTAGATGAAAGATAAGGTGCAGTGAAGGTGGCAGGAAGATACTTATCATATGTTCTGATGAATGGAAGTGAAAAAAAGATTCAAATTGTTGTAACACAGATTTTTTTTTTGGCTTGCTAGATTGATATTAAAGACAAAATAGTTAGGAATAATGAGGTAGACAGTGAGCAGATGAAATGGGAAGTAGGGGGGGGGGGAATTATAAAAGATGAATGAGCAGAAGAATGGGAAATGTGGAAGAATTAAGAGCATTGACTCTATAAGAGTTAACAGTTGTATAAAGGAAGGAATGCCTGGTGATTTAAACTTTTCATACTGTATTTGATGCTGTTGCTAGATATTAGTATTAAATTAGGTACTATACACTTCCTCTGATTTTGTAAAGCTCTGAAATATGTGATCGGTAGGCATTAGCCACCCATGTAAACACTACTATTTATAGTTGTTCTTATCTGTACTCACAGTTGATCTGATACATATTTTTACTTCATTACCCTTGCAGTAAGCTGTTCTCTAATTCATTAACATTCTTTTTCCCATTATCCTTATCCTTTGTCTTTTCAACTTGTAATGAATGAGAGAGAGACTCTTGCCTCGGTCTGATTTCAATGGAGTACACATAGATGTGGCATATTTTCATTGGCTTTAGGAGACTTTCATATGCACACTGGTACATATTTTCACTTTGGCATAGAATAAACTTTCTCTTTACAAAAGTTTCGTTTCACAATAATGCAAACTTCACAGTGAACACATTTTGGGTGAATTGAAAACAATAAGAGTTATTTTAACTTTTTACCCAGATTTGGGTGCTCTTCTCGCTGTTGTCCAGGATGGTGTATCCTCATCCTAATCTGTTCCCAAAATTTCACCTCTCCTTGAGTATCAGCAGTCTGACTTCTCTCGGTAGTTCATGACTCCGCAAATGTTTACATTTGAGGTTTTTAGGTTTCGTGTACAATTCTTTGTACGAAGTGGTAGAAAGCTCCTTTTGCCTATTCTCACTTTCTGTCGAGAATCCTCATTATTGGTTTCATTATTGGTTGCCATGTCTTTTTTTCTCAACTTTTTAATGAACACAAATTGATGCCATCCAGTTTTGGCAGAGCTTCTCTTGTTAGATTTTATGTGAGTGATTTTTTTTGTTAAGCTAGTTTGTTTGTCTTCCCAACATTTTCATATCTTTCAATGAACAACTTGTTCTGTTAGGTGATGTACTGTATTTGTTGGCTTTGGTTTCTGAAGCTTAACCCTAAAACTGTGCAATGCTTCATATGACGTGTTGAGTAACTGACGCGAAAGTGTGCTCCCCTTCATATGACGTTTTGGAGTACCGTGGAAGATTTAAACGGCCTGCGGCTACACAGGGTTCACATTAGCTTCACATTTATATATAGTGTAATAACAGCAAAAGGCATGGTGGGAGAAGCCATTTTGGTGAGGGAGATGGCGTCATCTGCATGACTTGTGCTGTTTAAGGGTGGCCACTATGCTCTTTGGGCACTATACCAGCTTAGTTGAACAATTATGGCGAACAAATCATGTAGATACTTGTATATAATGTGAATATATAGTGTAATAACAGCAAAATTATTTGTTTGTTTTATGAACATAATAATTGAATCACTAACAATACCTTTTGATCACAATACTTTTGAGTAAGTATAGTGATGATTCACACATTTTATTATATAAATATATCACACTATCACTACACACTACTGAAAAATATTACTGCAAAAAAAAAAAAAATTAAAAAATCAGACATTGAAATAATTAGGTAATAATATCTTTGTGGCAACTCCCGCCTGTCAGCTGGGGCGGAGCTGACCGGCAGCGCTTGCTTTGTCAATGCCTCATTTTTGCCAGACTTCCCTGCCCTATTGCGGCAAAAATATGCCACCCACGATTTTTGTATTATTTTTCCCATGATCAGGGAACACAAATGAACACTTTTATAAAACAAAAGAATTTAATTTTCTTTTTTCATTTTTTCCTCGCCTGTGTGTGTTGACGGGGCAAATAGCCCTGAGCAGCTTAGGGGCTATTAGAAGCAGCCAGGGGTACATAATACCTGTTGTCCTGTGGCTGCTGTGTGATGCTGTTTACTCTTTTACTGCATCCCTTGCAAGTACTGTATTCTTTTTATTAATCCTCTTTCCATGATACTTTGTTCCAAGGCTCGTCTTTTCTAGTCATTTGAAAGGTGATCAGCTTTAGTCAGCCTGATGTGTATTCCCCATACTCGTGCTGTAATGTTGTCCAACATTTTTTTGCAAATAACAGTAGCTAATTTACAGATTTGGTATTTTGGTATCTACATTTTACATTATGGAAGTTCATACCCCTATCTTATTTGTGTTGCATTTTAGCTATTAACTAGGCACTGATGATGCTGCTCCTTCCCCAAGCTCTCATCTTACCTGGTTTCTCATAGGTCTAACTTGTAATTTTTTGGTGTTGATTTCTAATGTGTTTTTGACAGGAAAAATATATATAGATCTTCATGAGGTTATCTTCTCGATGGTTTTGGGGCTTAGCTTCCCTGCGGCCCGGTCCTCGACCAGGCCTCCTTTTTGTTACACACCCCCAGGAAGCAGCCCATAACAGCTGTCTAACTCCTAGGTACCTATTTACTGCTAGGTAACGGGCTTTAGGGTGAAAGAGACTACCCGTTTGTTTCTGCCTCCACTGGGGATCGAACCCGGAACCTCAGGACTACGAATCCGAAGTGCTATCCACTCACTCAGCTGTCAGGCCGCTAGTACATAATACCTGTTGTCCTGTGGCTGAAGAGTAGATACCTCTATCAAGGCACTGAATTGTTTAGATAATCTTTTACCTTCATGTGGTTCGCTTTGGTGTAAGTTGATTTTTTATCCCTATTCTTCCTTTGCTTGTGAGAATGCTAGATTCTGGTCCTGTGTGTTTGGCAAGTCTAGGAAAGCAGTCAGAGGCTTGATTGTTACTAGTAGCTTTAATAAATCAGTGTCTTCAGAAAGTTTTGCTTCATTAAATTTAATGTAATGACAAAGGGTATTGTATTACATGTTACCTATTTTAATGCCATTCAAAAGTACTGTATAGGCAAAGAATATTTTATATTGCTTATTTAGTTTTTACTGTATTTGTGTTGATGAGATACTAAGCCAAGTTAATATTTCTTTTCAGGCGGTCTACAGAGGCAGCTACAATCGATTTGCACCGTACTGAGGACCTCATGTGTGCATTCATTAAATAACATGACAATGCCGTTATCAATTGCTCATTAGAGACTATGTTGGTCTGTGTGACTGTATGGTTATATAACAAAGAACTCTGCTCCCAGCCCTTGACCATCTATTGTAATGTCCCATGGAGTGTCACCACACCACTTAGTTGACAAGTCGTTTTGTCATTACAACACTCGAGAAAGTTTCTGTTGTGACAGCTCACTTCCACTTGTTCCTTAGGGCTCATCTAGATGATGACAACTCTCAAAAGAAGCATAGTTAAGTTAATATTTCCCATGCCCAAGACTTATCAGCAGTTACCTAATTAATAACTGGTGGCAACATGTTGGTAGGACGAGTGTGTAAAGTGTGCCAGACTGGACCTAAGAGTGCTTTAAAGGTGGCTGCATTGGTGTGGCATCCAGTTTGTACAAGAGGTGGCTGGGGCTGGAAGGTGGTGTGATGCCACCCACACCAACCTGACCAACACATGGACTCTGTGCTGTTGTTACCATTTTCCCTCTACCATTTTGTATGAAGGGTCTTGTAGTGAATTTCTGGACAATTTGGAAACTTCAGTTTAAACCCATGTAGGCAATTTCTGAGTCAGTGGAGTATTTGTTATGTTGAGAGTAGGCATGGCCCATTTCATAGACAAATTATGAAATGAAATAGTGCATTTTTAATGTATTCAACGAAACATTTGACAAGTGTGACTCGTATAACCTATACTTGTACAGTGTATGTTTACACTCTTAAGATATACTTGATAACCAATTATGAATCTCGACTTCTGATAGCCCTATTGATATTAGCTATAGAATCTCATTTTCTTTACTACTACTACTTCTTTCATTTTTAATTTTCAAGACTCAAAAGTGCACCGCTTGCACTTAATGTTTCTGAGCGTAAAGTTATTTTATACATGGTGCAATGTCATAACATCTTGAATCCCGAAGGCATTATAAATGAAATGTTTTTGGTGTTACATGGATTTTTGTATGATGCAGAACCCCACATATAAGGTCACATATAGGTACCAAGTCACAAAGGGTATGATTCTGTCATGTAATTTTATTATGGTAGGAATTATTGCATCATCAGTTGTAGCCAAGACAATCACATTTTTATTTATACTGATAGCATGACATTAAGCATATGACTGTCATGCTTAAAGTTTTGCTTTTTACAGAAACTGTGTGGGTTCTCCAGTATACCTCGTCTTTTCTTTTTCTTTTTTCTTTTTTTTAGGTCAGTACATTTTTGTAGGTTAATTATCCCTTCCTTGTACAATATTTGTAAGTTTGCACTATACTGTTGGAAATCAAACTGTTTTTTAGTAATGGACAGCACAATCATTTTCTCCATATGCCCAAAGTGATGTCTTTGTGGATGTTCGCAATGTGCATTTTCCCAGTAGCAATGTGATCAGTCATGTAATTTGTGAGCTATTTTCATTAATGCTCATATTAATGACATGTGTATTCATTATGATATTATTGTGTCATCAGTGTCCGAAGTATCAGTGACGAGTGTATTTTCTCATGTTTTATAACTGATTGCTTCTGCTATGTATGCAGTGTGGTATTGTGAGTGTAGGGTGGAGTGGTGTTCGCACAAACCCTCAGGTACATACTGGCTTGACCAATACACCCGACTGACTGACCCACCCCCATGCCACCTGCTATCTTCTTGCACAATCCTTTCCCAAATGTGCAGTTTGTCGATCATCCCATTTGTGTTGCAGTGTCTTGGTTTCTTTCTGCTGTGAACTATTGTTTTGCTTACCTTGGGTCAACTTGACACTTCAGGACAAGGAAGTTGCATTTTTGCATTTTCCCGACTGGCACAATATCAAATAGTCATCAGGTGCAATAGGGACTTTATGATATTTCTCCAGGCTTTTCAGTACTTGATTTTGAGGCATATGAAGTTTGAACCTATCCTAGATCCTGGATTGTGACTTGTCCGTAGAGAAGCTGACCACATGGGGATTGTCAGAACCAAAGATATCAGTATTTGTCCAGTCTGCAAGTCTCCACTCTGTGCTATGCTTTTTGCCACTTTCTTAGTTTTAAATGTGCATAATGTTTCTTGTATTTCTGTTCATCTGAGAGGTAAAGTGGCAGCATGGAATAACTGAAATAAACCAAAGATCTAAAACTGTTGTCTTCTGTGCCAGTGCGCATATCTGCAATGCCGCATTGGGCATCACATATAGCATCCAAATCAGCATCTGTGCCAGATGCCTATACAACGCTTTGCTTAAAAGCTTGTATTTGGCCAGATGTATTTGGCCCACAAGTGTGGCAGTATGTGTGTGTGTGTGTGTGTGTGTGTGTGTGTACTGTACTTGGCACAGGTACACATACCCAGCCTGTAGACAACATAGTGCAGCAGTGTTAAATTTTGTGCAGCTATTGTGGTCTTAATACTCTTGGAGTTGAAAATGGCAGCATTTGGAATTGAAGCAGCTACAACCCTCTCAGAGTAAGAGTATTTGAAGTAATTAAGGTATTTACCCTACTCAAGAAATGCTTGATAGGTTACTAAAATTCACAGTGCAGGAAAGAAACCAGACAATAGAGATGTCAAGTCTTCCTTTTAGCACAATGGATAATTTGTGTCGTGTTGTGAATCAGAGCACAAGAGAGATTAAATTATTGATTCCTTCATTCAAGCACAATGGTGAATAAATGTGTATCGTAACGTCCAGTAAGATGATATTTCATTTGTGTTCATTTTTCGTAATCCATGTAAGAAACCACCATTTTTTGTATGATGTATTATTGTGTAATGATATTTAGTAATGACAGGAAGAGTACTAGTTTTAGACAACTTTTTGCTCCTTTTAAACCTGATTGTGGTACTGTACAAATCTGCCCTGTGTTTACTCTGTATAATAAATAAAATATAAATATTGTTTTATGTTTTTTTTGTCTAGTGTTTTAGCTTGAGTGAATCTTGGATGGCATTTGCAGACATGACTGTATTTTCCAACTTGAGAATTGCTGTTACATGGGTACATGGATGGTGAAATATTGAAGAAACTGTTCACAACTTTTGTGAGGTCAAAACTTTAATATGCAGCAGTTGTATGGTGTCCATATCTCAAGAAAACCATCAGTAAACTGGAAAAAGTGGAAAGACATGCTACAAATTGGCTTCCAAAACTGAAAAATAAGATGAGAGGCTAGATATATTAAATATGCTAAAACTAGAAGACAGAAGAGGTGGCGGCAATATGATCCCTACATATAAATATGGATATAAGTCCAGGATAAGCTTAAGTTAAGCTTATCCTTGACAATGAGAACCTTTCTTTTAATATTACCTCTGTTATCTCTGACATATCAGCCATTGCTCTGATATATATTGTAATCAAATTATCCAAGATACCTAAATAAAAAATTCAATTCAAGAGGGGGTAAGATAAGTACCTTGTTATAAAGAAGCATTGGTAACACAGCCTTACAAGGATGGATAGATGTAATGTGCATAAGAAGTTGTTAGTATCTACTGGTCTCTCACCCCCCCTGAATGAAGAGCCACAGGCCTTACACTCGCAAGGTAGGTCATATTCAGTCAATAAAATAATATTGTTTTGTTCAGAGATTGAACAAAACAATGGAAAAACAATTTTAATAAACTATATGTAGCACTTTGAAGTAAATAAGTGAGGGCAAATTCAGCAATAATAAACTAAAACTGTAGTAAGTGAGGATTAACTTATATTTACTCACCTAAGTTAAATCATAATGAATGATAATAAACTAAAAGTAAACAGTGGGTGAATGGTAATGAACTATAAAATATTTTTTTTTATTTATATATACTGGAGTTCTACTTATTATTCAGCCATTACCACGGATAGTGTTTCGGGCAGGTCCCTAATCCTGAATTTCCTCGGAATACGACCCACCAAATCGTTTAACAGCCAGGTACCCATTCACTGCTGGGTAAACATAGGCTACAGATTAGGATTGGCACCCAGTCAGTCCTCCCTGGCCAGAATACGAACCCAGGCCAAAGCGCTCGCAAAACGCAGGGCGAGTAATTTACCACTGTGCCACTGGGACTTCTGGCACAAACAGGTAAACAAACATTAAGTAAACTATAAATTATAATGTATAAATGAGTACATCTGTGTGTGCACGGAGAAAGGGGTTTCATATCTTATAAGAAAACATTGCCTTTCATCAGTTGCCTTTAACTAATACCAGTTTTGAATACACTGCAGCATTTCACAATTGAAGAATGTGCTTTTGGTGTCTTTTGCAGCGTGGACATGTTGTGCAATATACTTAAAATTCTTAAGACCATCACATTCACTTAAAATAAATACATTGTTGTTATTAATATAATAGTCTCCGTTGGGGTAATATATTAAGTCCCCAGGTTCCGTGGCATAGTGGTAAGACACTCTCCTACCGTTTGCACTGGGTTTGTATCCTGGCCAGGGAGGATTTACTGGGTGCAAATCCTTAAGTGTAACCTATGTTTATCCAACAGAAAAATGGGTAACTGGTTAAACAATTTGGCAGGTCGTATTCCCAGGAATATTAGGATTAAGGACCTGTCAGAAATGCTGTGTGCGCTAGTGGCTGTACAGGAATATTTTAAATATTATATAATATATATATTTTATATTTATATATATATATATATATATATATATATATATATATATATATATATATATTATATATATATATATATATATATATATATATATATATATATATATATATATATATATAATTTTTTTTTTGGTACCACCACTGGTGCAATTATAGGGACCCACAGCCTCAGAGAAGGGAACACAGAGCACTCAGGGAAAAACTTGACATTTAACTCTGAATACGAAAGAGTGTTCACTTCTCCTACCACCCCCTTTTTTTTTTATTATGATGTACACTTTATTATGCAAGGTTATACAGTTACATATCTGATTTTATACAAAAAATGAACATTAAGAGGACACAAGAAAAAGTTCGCTTCCTAGAGGCTGTAGATTTCCTCGAACTCCTCCGACGCCGGGCAGGAACCGAGGATGCAGCGGGCATTTCCCCTCTGGATTGCGACACTGAGGCGCTGAAAGAGAAAACTTGCTGCTCTAGGGTCTCTTGTGGTGTCAATGAGCTTGGAACCAAGATCCTTAAGAAACCTTCTTGCACTCTCACCCCATGGGCCTAGGGTCTCAGACCCTATTGGAACGAAGTTGTACCTTTGATCTAATTGCCTGTACTTGACTGACTTTTGTTTTTCTCTGTGTCGCTGCGGCTCCTGCCGTGCCGGCAGAGAGGGTGATGTATGTCGTTGCCAGGGTGGATACGCAAGTATAGTCCCATGCTAACTGCCTGCCACCCTTCCACGGACGCAGTGTGATTCCGTCTGGTCGGCCGGCAAAGCTAACAGAGTCACGGTTCAGTAGGTTGCGGGGCTCTCTCTCCGCTGGACACTGAGCAGAGGCAAGGCTTCTTTTAATGATGTCGTTGACTTCGTCGTGTCTAGTGTGCCAACCACCCGATTTTCCACAGTGCAGGCCATGCAATCCATATTCGTCAGCATCTGCCTCGCCGCAAATACACCTGTGAACAGTGTGGATAGGGGCAGCAAGGCGGAGAGCGACTGCAATACGGAGCTCCTGCGGATCAAGACGTGTTCCTGTCGCAGACATAGGGACTGCTAGAAGGAAGTCCCCTGCATGGGGAGCCTGCACAGCTGTGAGGCGTGCACGATCACTGGGGGTTGTTGCTGCCTCCAGCAAAGCTGTGGCTTCTTTGTCTACAATGGGGCTGTCCCAACTGGATTGCTTCTTGGCTTTCGGCATGGCTGGTCTGAGTGCTGGGTCTGTCATGGCACCCCATTTCGTGTCGCATTCCGTGTAGTGGGGGTCCTGTATCCCCGCTACATCACTCAGGGTGTCAGGTAGAATTTCCTTAACCAGGTCATCTGATGCTGAGGAGGAAGACAGGAAGGCTGGAACAGCAATTTGGGTGGCGGTGCGGACACCCAAGCCACCGAGCCTGACAGGAAGAGTGGCTTGTTTCCACTGGCATTCGTTGAGGGAGAGGTTAACAACATTTTCCAGCATGGTCTTCAGTAGGAGGTCATACTCGTCAAGCTTTGGGTTGTTGTAAGATGGGGCGCACCTCAGAAAGTAGGTTAGCCTCGGAAGGGATAGGCATTTGGTGAGGAGATAAAAAGCATCGTGGGCATCGATGTCACCTATCTCTGTCTTCCATCCTCCTAAGGTCTGCGATTTTCTTGTCGAGGATCTCCTCAATGGCGTTAGACCCGAGGGGAGCTCCAAGGAGGGTGCTGTTCTCGGCCCTAATGACATGGGCTTCAGGCAAGGCAGACCTTATTCTAGCTACGATGTCTGGGTTGGAGGAGACTACTTCACACTTGGAAGGGTTCAGGACGAGACCCAGGCTTACTTCTTGCTCCCTTATTTTCCTGATATCTGACAAGAGGTGGTCTACCACCTCCATATGTGTATATGTGTATATATATATATATATATATATATATATATATATATATATATATGTATATATATATATATATATATATATATATATATATATATATGACCGCATATTCTGTATTTATTATTTTCTGGTTTAGGGCTTCTATCCCTCTAACTATTTTCTTAGCATCAGGGCTTAATTGAAATAGGAGTTCTCCAAAACTCATTTTCGTACTTTTAAGGTGAAGAAAAGAAGTGATTTACTATAGAGTGTATTACACTTATTTGTATAATTTGCACGACGTTTCGAACCTCCATGGTTCATTCTCAAGTGAACAGATCTTACAATACTAGTTAATTTTATACCCGCATTAGGTCAGGTGATAATACAATGAAGGTGAAAACATGGGGGGATACATAAGGGATAAACATAGGGGCTGCAGAAGGCTTATTGGCCCATACGAGGCATCTCCTATCTAAACACAAAGATTAATCCAGTGTAATTGGCCTGTTATGTTGGACATTGTCTTCTGTGTTGGCATCGATATGTTCTTGTCTTGTCCTTACTCTCATGGTGGGTAGAGTAAATAGTTCCGTGATTTGGGTGTTCATGGTAGGTCGCTCTATTCTTATGTGAATTGCCTCAAGAATTTGTAATCTTCTTGAATCTTGGGTTTTGTCTATTATGCAAGTATTCTTGTTCAACATTTCTCTTGTTAGAGTAATGTCATGGGCTTGTCTCATGTGATTCCTAGGGGCACCAGATTGAAGATGGCATGTCAAACGCCTCGTCAGCTTGGTCGACGTCATACCTATGTACTTACATTGAAGGTTACATCCTTCGTGGGGGCAAGTGTACATGTATACAACGCTTGACTGCTGTAGAGGGTTCTCCGTCGGCTTCGGGCTGTTTTTGATAAGGAGTTCGGAAGTCTTCTTGGTTTTGTAGATAATATTCCTGATAATATAATATTCTAAGTAAAAAGTAAACCTGATAATATTCTACAAAACCAAGAAGACTTCCGAACTCCTTATCAAAAACAGCCCGAAGCCGACGGAGAACCCTCTACAGCAGTCAAGCGTTGTATACATGTACACTTGCCCCCACGAAGGATGTAACCTTCAATGTAAGTACATAGGTATGACGTCGACCAAGCTGACGAGGCGTTTGACATGCCATCTTCAATCTGGTGCCCCTAGGAATCACATGAGACAAGCCCATGACATTACTCTAACAAGAGAAATGTTGAACAAGAATACTTGCATAATAGACAAAACCCAAGATTCAAGAAGATTACAAATTCTTGAGGCAATTCACATAAGAATAGAGCGACCTACCATGAACACCCAAATCACGGAACTATTTACTCTACCCACCATGAGAGTAAGGACAAGACAAGAACATATCGATGCCAACACAGAAGACAATGTCCAACATAACAGGCCAATTACACTGGATTAATCTTTGTGTTTAGATAGGAGATGCCTCGTATGGGCCAATAAGCCTTCTGCAGCCCCTATGTTTATCCCTTATGTATCCCCCCATGTTTTCACCTTCATTGTATTATCACCTGACCTAATGCGGGTATAAAATTAACTAGTATTGTAAGATCTGTTCACTTGAGAATGAACCATGGAGGTTCGAAACGTCGTGCAAATTATACAAATAAGTGTAATACACTCTATAGTAAATCACTTCTTTTCTTCACCTTAAAAGTACGAAAATGAGTTTTGGAGAACTCCTATTTCAATTAAGCCCTGATGCTAAGAAAATAGTTAGAGGGATAGAAGCCCTAAACCAGAAAATAATAAATACAGAATATGCGGTCATATATATATATATATATATATATATATATATATATATACATATATATATATATATATATATATATATATATATATATATATATATATATATATATATATATATATATATATATATATGTCGTACCTAATAGCCAGAATGCACTTCTCAGCCTACTATGCAAGGCCCGATTTGCCTAATAAGCCAAGTTTTCATGAATTAATGTTTTTTCGACTACCTAACCTACCTAACCTAACCTAACCTAACTTTTTCTGCTACCTAACCTAACCTAACCTAACCTATAAAGATAGGTTAGGTTAGGTAGGGTTGGTTAGGTTCGGTCATATATCTACGTTAATTTTATCTCCAATAAAAAAAATTAACTTTATACATAATGAAATGGGTAGCTTTATCATTTCACAAGAAAAAAAATAGAGAAAATATATTAGTTCAGGAAATCTTGGCTTATTAGGCAAATCGGGCCTTGCATAGTCGGCTGAGAAGTGCGTTCTGGCTACTAGGTACGACATATATATATATATATATATATATATATATATGTCGTACCTAGTAGCCAGAACGCACTTCTCAGCCTACTATTCAAGGCCCGTTTTGCCTAATAAGCAAAGTTTTCATGAATTAATTGTTTTTCGACTACCTAACCTACCTAACCTAACCTAACCTAACTTTTTCGGCTACCTAACCAAACCTAACCTATAAAGATAGGTTAGGTTAGGTTAGGTAGGGTTGGTTAGGTTCGGTCATATATCTACGTTAATTTTAACTCCAAGAAAAAAAAATGACCTCATACATAATGAAATGGGTAGCTTTATCATTTCATAAGAAAAAAATTAGAAAAAATATATTAATTCAGGAAAACTTGGCTTATTAGGCAAATCGGGCCTTGCATAGTAGGCCAAAAAGTGCGTTCTGGCTACTAGGTACGACATATATATATATATATATATATATATATATATATATATATATATATATATATATATTTTATATATATATATATATATATATATATATATATATATATATATATATATATATATATATATATATATATATATATTCGTGTATATCACGAAAATAAACACGTGATTAAGAATGTGACAATGTCAGACCACGAAGGAAAAATGAAACAGGAAATTTCCTTAAGTACTTTCGTATATTAAATACATCTTCAGAAGGTCCACCTTCTGAAGATGTATTTAATATACGAAAGTACTTAAGGAAATTTCCTGTTTCATTTTTCCTTCGTGGTCTGACATTGTCATATATATATATATATATATATATATATATATATATATTATATATATATATATATATATATATATATATATATATATATATATATATATATATATATATATATATATATATATATATATATATATATATAATATATATAATATATAATATGAGTGTCAGACCACGGAGGAAAATCGAAACAGGAATTTCTGTAAGTACTTTCGTATATTAATACATCTTCAGAAGGAGTCCTTCTGAAGATGTATTAATATACGAAAGTAGTTAAGGAAATTCCTGTTTCAATTTTCCTCCGTGGTCTGACACAAGTCACATTTTTAATCACGTGTTTATTTTTCGTGATTTACACACATATATCTATCTATATCTCGAGAGTGAGAGAGAGAGAGAGTGAGAGAGAAAGAGAGAGCGAGAGAGAGAGAGAGCGCTAACTAGGCAAACTACAATATTATAATTATCCCCCTCTCCCCCCCCCCCCCCATATGCATAAAGTTGGTGCTCAGTGTAGCGGCAACTCTCGTGGGGGAAGGATGTGTTGTACGGTGCTGTCACTTGTAAAGGGATTGCCTGATAAACATTCAGGTTGTCACAAGGTATGTGCTTTTATTTTGATGTTAAATTAGCTTTTATTTTTAACTTTGCAAATCTCAAGAGCTTCAATTTTCTTCTTAATGGTACGAGCACTGCATGAAGGGTTTATCCTCCAGATGACTGCACGAGTAATAATGTTGGGAGACGAGTCAGTGTTGAGAATGACAAGGTCTCAACGGTGTTTGTTGTACTGTAGATAGATTAGAAGTTAGAAGGAGTGTGTTAGAAGGCGGGATGTTGTGTTTACGGCGTCAGGTGAGTCTTGGTGCTAGGGCCAGACAGTTAGCTGTGGTTTGCGCCACGTGTAAATGGTTGCAACCCGTTTACTCTTACAAATTACGTCGCTTTTCGTTTGTATTCGCTACTGTCAAATATCGACGTAATTCAAAGTGGAAATTTATTTTCCAAGTGAATTTTGGATTTTGTGTTTTTTTCCAAAACAGCACGTTAAGGGTCCTCTGGTAGGTTAGGAGGGCAGGAAGTTATCTTAAGGTTTCAAAACATCATGAAAATCGTCAATTGAAAGTTTCCTCTCCTAACC
This sequence comes from Procambarus clarkii, assembly GCF_040958095.1. Lineage (NCBI taxonomy): Eukaryota > Metazoa > Arthropoda > Malacostraca > Decapoda > Cambaridae > Procambarus > Procambarus clarkii. The sequence continues at coordinate 11,667,341 of NC_091190.1, read as the reverse complement.
TAACAGCTTAAGCCAGAGGACCCAAAACAAAAAACATAAGAACAAAGGCAACTGCAGAAGGCCTATTGGCCCATACGAGGCAGCTCCTATTTATAACCACCCAATCCCACTCATATACTTGTCCAACCCGGGCTTGAAACAATCGAGGGACCCCACCTCCAGCACGTTACGCGGTAATTGGTTCCACAAATCAACAACCCTGTTACTGAACCAGTATTTACCCAAGTCTTTCCTAAATCTAAACTTATCCAATTTATACCCATTGTTTCGTGTTCTGTCTTCTGTTGATACTTTTAATACCCTACTGATATCCCCTTTGTTATGTCCATTCACCCACTTGTAAACCTCTATCATGTCACCCCTAACTCTTCGCCTTTCCAGTGAATGCAACTTAAGCTTTCTTCATATGAAAGATTTCTAATTTGGGGAATTAACTTAGTCATCCTACGCTGGACACGTTCAAGTGAATTTATATCCATTATATAATATGGCGACCAAAACTGAACTGCAAAATCTAAATGGAGCCTAACTAGAGCAAGATATAGCTTGAGAACTACACCAGGTGTCTTGTTACTAACGCTGCGATTAATAAATCCAAGTGTCCGATTTGCCTTATTACGAACATTTATGCATTGATCCTTTTGTTTTAAATTCTTAATCATAACACCCAGATCCCTTTCGCAATCCGACTTCGCAATCACAACACCATCTAGCTCGTATCTTGTAACTCTATCATCATTACCTAACCTCAGAACTTTACATTTATCAGCATTAAACTGCATCTGCCAATCCTTTGACCATTTCAAAACCCTATCTAGATCAACTTGAAGTGATAGTGAGTCCTCCTCCGAATTAATTTCCCTACCGATTTTCGTATCATCGGCAAATTTGCAAATGTTGCTACTCAAACCTGAATCTAAATCATTTATATATATTATAAACAGAGGTCCCAGGACAGAGCCTTGAGGCACTCCACTTAAAACATTTTCCCACTCTGACTTAACCCCATTTATACTAACTCTGTTTCCTTTGGAATAGCCATGCCCTAATCCAAGTTAATATAGCACCCCCAATACCATGAGCTTCTATTTTTTTTAATTAGTCTTTCATGTGGCACTATCAAAAGCTTTGCTAAAGTCAAGGTACACATCACAATCCTTCACAAAACATCACAAAAACGAGACGGTACGTCACTTTCGTGAGCCGATTTCAGTTTGAATTACGTTGATTTTTAGCCTGAGTGAGTGCCCAACTGCCCATATGAGTGAAAAGCGACGTAATTTGTAAGAGGACGGGTTGGACTAGTACTTTGAATACTTGATGGTTTTTCATGTACAGGGAGATTGCCTCCTCCTAATATATGCTCGATGGTAAAAGATATTTTAAGTGCGATAAATCCTTGTTTGAAGTTTACTCTGGCCCTATGATGTAGAACTACGTACATCCAGTGAAGGATGTATGTAGTGTTATTGTTTCTGGCACATGCCAGTACAGTAGATGCAAAATTCGTTGATGTCTGTTCTGTATTAAGAGCTGTGTGCTGCCAATTTGGCGTGTCTGGTCATCGTTACATCAATTTCTGTGCTTTTATAACTGACATGTTTCCCATTTCTTTTTTTATGGACCCATAGTACAGATAAGAGCATGACGTTTTCCATTTCGTAACAAAATCTTGGGTGATTGTATCTTTAAAAGGCTCCTGAACGTGAAAAATGAATTGTATGACGAGTAATGTAAGGTGTGTTGTACATCGCTTTGTCCAGCTGGTCTACAAGTTCATTATGGGGTATAACCACAACGCTCTGGGACCCATTGGATAGAGATGTCCTAACCTATCAATCGATGTTCATGGAGAGGTTTAAGGCATGGGTGGACAAATTCTTTGCCTGTTGGACGTTTTGTTCTCGTACGTGTTGGAGAAGTGTTGTGCATTATGATGGTCTCTCTCTCTCTGTCTCTGTCTGTCTGTCTCTCTGTCTGTCTGTCTGTCTGTGTCTGTCTGTCTGTCTGTGTCTGTCTGTCTCTGTCTGTCTCTGTCTGTCTGTCTGTCTCTCTCTCTCTCTCTCTCTCTCTCTCTCTCTCTCTCTCTGTGTCTGTGTCTCTGTCTCTCTCTGTCTCTCTCTATATCTCTGTCTCTGTGTGTGTGTGTGTGCGCGCGTGCGTGCGTGCGTGCACTCGGACCTATCCTGTTTCTGATATACGTAAATGGTCTCCCGGAGGGTATATACTCATTCCTCTCAATGTTTGCTGACGACGCCAAAATTATGAGAAGGATTAAGACAGAGGAGGACAGCTTGAGGCTTCAAGAAGACCTGGACAAGCTGCAGGAATGGTCGAACAAATGGTTGTTAGTTTAACTCAGGCAAATGTAATGTAATGAAGATAGGTGTAGGGAGCAGGAGACCAGATACAAGGGAAGGTATCATTTGGGAGATGAAATCCTGCAAGTCAGAGAGAGAGAAAGACCTGGGGGGTTAACATCACGCCAGACCTGTCCCCTGAAGCTATATCAGGAGGATAACATCAGCGGCATATGCCAGGTTGGGTAACATAAGAATGGCCTTTAGATACTTGTGTAGGAATCTTTCAGAACATTATATACCACATGTCAGACCAATCCTGGAGTATACTGCTCCAGCGTGGAGTCCATATCTAGTCAAGCATAAGACTAAACTGGAAAAGGTTCAAAGGTTTGCCACCAGACTAGTAGCAGAACTGAGGGGTATGAGCTACGAGGAGAGACTACGGGAATTAAACCTTACGTCACTGGGAGACAGAAGAGTTAGAGGGGACATGGTCACCACATACAAGATTCTGAGGAACTGATAGGGTAGATAAAGACAGACTATTTAACACAAGGGACACACATACTAGGGGACACAGGTGGAAATTGAGCGCCCAAATGCGCCAGAGACGTTAGAAAGAATTTTTCCAGTGTCAGAGTAGTAGACAAATGGAATGCATTAGGAAGTGATGTGGTGGAAGCTGACTCCATACACAGCTTCACGTGTAGAGATGATAGAGCCCAATAGGCTCAGGAACTTGTACACCTGTTGATTGATGGTTGAGAGGTGGGACCAAAGAGCCAGAGCTCAACCCCCACAAGCACAATTAGGTAAGTACACCCCCCCCCCCACACCCAATTCCCAGTCAACTACACCACAGGAGGGCATGCCCTCTCCACAAGCAATCCCTGCCCCCTCACCCCCAGGACTTCTTCCTGACCCAAGCAGGCCTGAGCAAGACCTAAGCCCTCCATCTCCCACTCCACCTACCCCTGAACCCCTGGCAACTACCTCACAGGAGGATGAGCCTACCCAAGTAGCAATGACCATGGAACAACTTCCTACACTTGTGGGGAGTGAGGGTGAAATTGAATATCAGAAAGCTTCAAGGTAATGTACTCAAACATTGATGGGATTACCAATAAAGCAAGTGAATTGGCAGAAAGGGCGCAAGAAGAAAACCCTGATGTAATAGGACTAACGGAAACAAATTTGTCAGGAGTCATAACAGATGCTGTTTCCAAAGGACAACTATATAGTAAGGAAAGAGAGGGAAGGGAGAGGAGGTGGAGGAGTGGCCCTGCTGGATAGTGGATATTTGGCTCCTAATCACCTTTTCTAAGATTTTATTCATGTGTAATTATAGTGCAACCAGTTTATATATTTTTTTTTGTTACAAAGATTGACTACCTTGATGAGTGTACCTTGAGTGGGTAATTGGAGTTTTACTACTAAAATCTGGCCAGTGGCCAGGCTTGATTTGTGATAACTTGAGCCAACAGGCTGTTGCTTGGAGCAGCCTGCAGGCTCAATGTCCACTATAATCCAATTGGAGTAGAGCTATGTCAGACTTAAATCTTTTTGGTATCTTTCCAGTATCCAAGCCTTTTTATTATTACATTAAACACTTGTGTTATCAATATTTTCCATTTCATTATAAATGTGGAATTCATGAAGCTTAGTGGGCGTAGAAGGCCACACTCGACTGTCTGGGAACCATGGGTAGGGTTTGTAGGGTCCCGGTAGTAATGTCGGGTTTGTTTTCGAACCTGACTGTATTTCCTAGGAACAGTAAACAGGTACTAGGATTTAGCTTGCATCCTGGTAAGGATCAGCAACTTGACCCTGGGGAAAGGGCCTCAATATAAGCCTTACAAGTACAGTATGTATAAACTGGCTGCCTGTCCCCCAGACACACTGAATTATAAGCCTCCCTTACCACATAATGTGTGTGTGTTAAGGGGGTAAAAAAAAAAAAATATATATGCTAATACAAGACATTAGACTGATAACATTTATGAAATGTTATGTTGATTGCAAAATTCATGAAAAAGTTATAATATTGGAATAATACACCGAATCTGTTGTTTGTTTATTAGATGTTTGTAAATCAAATAAAATTTACATTTTGGCAAGTCCCTATCAAAGACTAAGGCTAAAATGTTACACAAGATTGCCAGCCATTTTAAATTTTTTTTAAATTGTTCAATTTATCATTAAATGTATTTTAAATTTAAATGCAAAACTATATAATCTGCTTTAGAATGGCTAATGGTAGTTTATTGCCCTACAGGGATGGAAAAAATCCACAAAAACTGAGAACCAATCACATTTTCTTCTAACATGAATCACAGATTCATACATAATATAAATTCATGGAAAAATATATATACAGGCATATAACTACTTGACATACAGGTCATAAATAGTTACATAGTAAAATTCTCATGTAAATCTTAGCACAACAATTCAAAGTGCTTGTATCAAGTACCTGGATTAGTTTTATACAGCACAAAACAATGTATACAGAAGTTTAGTGAATTAAAATATTATACTCTTTGAATGCTGGCATTTATACAGTATCAGTATTTGAACCAAGCAAGATAAAATAAATATTTTCAAATGCATTGAAATACTGTACAACACTTTATTCACTTTTGCTTCCATTAGATATAACGCATTCCATTCTTAAATTACTGTTTTATACAATGCGACTAGTCAACACAGTATGATTCATGAAACGTATGAATAGCAAGATTATACAACACTCACGCATATTATATATAGATACAGATATGTCAAATTCAGCCCAGGAATATTAAGGTTATAAATATCACAAATACCTGTATATGGATAGTTCTATAGGGAAGAAAATTATTGTAATTTTTAAATTACAAGAAGTATAAAGCTTCAACAGACCAACATTGTGCTCCTCACTCATTTGAGGAAATAGCATTTAAATGCAGGGTTCTAGCATACAATAATATTTCACTGGGATTTAAAGATTCAGTCCTCAAAGTACACACAAATTACTCAAATCTGCAAGACGTGTACACCTGCCACATCAAACATCACAGCTTTGCAGGTTAGTAATGAAGAGGAAGTCTACATATCACATAAAGAAGTCTATACTTGTTCACAAATAACACTAGATGATACGTGATAATGATAAAGCATACTGTTCACACTGCAGCTGCACCGGACAGCTCCTACTACCTGTAGTGGTGTGTCAAGTGAGCCAAAGGTGTGACAGTCAAAGGTGATGTCAGATATTAAGGGGTGGTTGTGTTAATGATTCACTAAGGTCCATATCCTGATAGCTTTTAAGGTCATTTGCTGGCACATCTTCAGTAATCATAGCATCACTGCTGCTACCATCACTAGTGTCTGCTCCTTTAACTTGACCATCAAATCGGTCTCCATGTTCCTGATCTCCAAATCGATCTCTATGTTCTTGATTACCAATTTGATTGCTATGTTCCTGTCCCCCAAAATGATCATTATGTTCTTGTTCTACATAATGCTCCCTAGATTCCCTTCTTGCAAACTGTTCACTGTGATCTCGACTAAAGCGGTCATTGTGATCTTGACCACCAAATCGATTACGATGCTCTTGAGTTCCAAAATGGTCTCCATGTTCCTGGTTCCCAAATGAAGCTGTCTGATCACTGTTTAGTGCAGGAGAAACTGGTTTAAATAAATGTGGTGGAGGATCAGGAGTAGGAGCAGGAGTTTCTGCCAGGGAAGCAGGAGAATAAGGAGGAGCAGACAGACCTGGTGAACCAGATGAACACACTGACTCGGGAGTACCCACACTACCTAAAGACCCTGGACCTGCAGGGCTTGGTGTACTTTCCAAACTGCAAAAGAATATTAAAATAAAAACAAAAATAAACAATTAATCTATTTCACGTACTTTTAAGTTCAGGAAAATAGTGATCTAAAATTGAAAATTTTTAGTACACACAAATTACTGTATAAATTCAGTTATAATACTGAAAAACCTATTGCTGGGAATCTACAAGCAGGGCAAGTGCATCTATTGGTAGAGTTCAATCTATTTAAAACTCCTGCTTTATTCCAATCACTCTGGAGAGCTTAATGCATGGCTCCAATCACAACAAGACATATCACCCTTCTTGAGGTTATCTTGAGATGATTTCGGGGCTTAGTGTCCCCGCGGACCAGGCATCCACCCCCAGGAAGCAGCAGCCAGTGACAGCTGACTAACTCCCAGGTGCCTATTTACTGCTAGGTAACAGGGTCATCAGGGTGAAAGAAACTCTTCCCATTGTTTTTCGCTGGCGCCTGGGATCGAACCCGGGCACCAGCACATATGCATATATATATGCATATATATATATATATATATATATATATATATATATATATATATATATATATATATATATATATATATATATATAAATATATATATATATATATAAATATATATATATATATATAAATATATATATATATATATAAATATATATATAAATATATAAATGTGTGTATATCACGAAAATAAACACGTGATTATTATTTGTTCATAAATATATAAATATATAAATTAAATATTTTAGGGGTACCACCTCTGGTGCAATTGCAGGGACCCACATCCTCGAAGAAGAAAACAAGGAGCATTCAGAGAAGATCTTGTGGAATCTCACTGAATACTTTATTCTTTTCTTCTCCTACCACCCCTATTATTTTTTTGTATGTTTTGTTTTATTTTATTGCAATGCTACAGTTTACAGAACACACACACACACACACACACACACACACACATATATATATATATATATATATATATATATATATATATATATATATATATTATATATATATATATATATATATATATATATATATATATATATATATATATATATATATATATATATATATATATATATATAAAAACGAAAAAGACCGAAAAAGTAAGATTAATACAGTAATTCTAACACGAATTTTCTCGATCTTTCTTACGTTTCTTTTCACTGTTGATGGTAATTCAAAGATCAATTCTCCAAAATTCATTTTTATTTCTAGTCTGACGTGACACTTGAGCGCGTTTCGTAAAACTTATTACATTTTCAAAGACTAGTTTACACAAACACACACAACTTTAACTGATTAGAGCTTAAACATCTTTCGAGTTTTTATACCTACATTTGGGTGAAGTGACATGTTACAATAGTTTTGGATGAGGTGAAAATAAACTTTTAACACAAGACAGAACACGAAACAATGAAATACAAACAGGTATTAAAAGTAGGTAACTGCAGAAGGCCTATTTTTATTGGCCCATATTTCTTGATGCTTCTATATTGGAGCGGAGTCTTGAAGTGGGTAGAATATAGTTGTGCATTAATTGGCTGTTGATTGCTGGTGTTGACTTTTTGATGTGTAGTGCCTCGCAGACGTCGAGCCGCCTGCTATCGCTGTATCTATCGATGATTTCTGTGTTTGCTAAGAATTCTCTGGTGATGGTTTGGTTGTGGGAAGAGGCTATATGTTCCTTAATGGAGCCCTGTTGCTTATGCATCGTTAAACTCCTGGAAAGAGATGTTGTTGTCTTGCCTATATACTGAGTTTTTTGAGGCTTACAATCCACAAGAGAGCACAATCCACAAGAGAGCATTTGAAGGCATAGACGACGTTGGTCTCTTTTAAAACGTTCTGCTTTGTGTCTGGAGAGTTTCTCATGAGTAGGCTGGCTGTTTTTTTGGTTTTATAGTAAATTGTCAGTTGTATCTTCTGATTTTTGTCTGTAGGGATAACGTTTCTACTGACAATATCTTTCAGGACCCTTTCCTCCGTTTTGTGGGCTGTGGAAAAGAAGTTCCTGTAAAATAGTCTAATAGGGGTATAGGTGTTGTGTTAGTTGTCTCTTCAGAGGTTGCATGGCGTTTCACTTTCCTTATGATGTCTTCCACGAAACCATTGGAGAAGCCGTTGTTGACTAGGGCCTGCCTTACCCTACAGAGTTCTTCGTCGACTTGCTTCCATTCTGAGCTGTGGCTGAGGGCACGGTCGACATAAGCGTTAACAACACTCCTCTTGTACCTGTCCAGGCAGTCACTGTTGGCATTCAGGCACATTCCTATGTTTGTTTCCTTGGTGTGGAAAACTCCGCTCCTTTCCATGACTGTTACATCTAGAAAGGGCAGCTTCCCATCCTTCTCCATCTCGTAAGTGAAACGCAACACAGAATTCTCCTCAAATGCCTCCTTCAGCTCCTGCAGATGTCTGACATCAGGTACCTGTGTAAAAATGTCGTCAACATACCTGCAGTATATGGCCGGTTTCAAGTTCATGTCGACTAAGACTTTTTGCTCGATGGTACCCATGTAGAAGTTTGCAAACAGGACACCTAGGGGAGAACCCATAGCGACCCCATCTACTTGCTTATACATGTGTCCATCCGGGCTCAAGAAGGGTGCCTCTTTAGTACAAGCTTGGAGTACTTTCCTTAGACTGCTTTCTGGTATGTCAAGAGGAGTACAGGCCGGATCACGGTACACTCTGTCGGCTATCATCCCGTGTGTACCGTGATCCGGCCTGTACTCCTCTTGACATACCAGAAAACAGTCTAAGGAAACTACTCCAAGCTTGTACTAAAGAGGCACCCTTCTTGAGCCTAGATGGGCACACGTATAAGCAAGTAAATGGGGTCGCCATGGGTTCTCCCCTAGGTATCCTGTTTGCGAACTTCTACATGGGTACCATCGAACAGGTCTTAGTTGACATGAATTTGAAACCTGCCATATACTGCAGGTATGTTGACGACATTTTTACACAGGTACCTGATGTCAGACATCTGCAGGAGCTGAAGGAGGCATTCGAGCGGAATTCTGTGTTGCGTTTCACTTACGAAATGGAGAAGGATGGGAAGCTGCCCTTTCTAGATGTAAGTCATGGAAAGGAGCGGAGGTTTCCACACTGCAGTCTACACTAAGGAAACAAACATAGGAATGTGCCTAAATGCCAACAGTGACTGCCCAGACAGGTACAAGAGGAGTGTCTTTAACGCTTATGTCGACCGTGCTCTCAGCCACAGCTCAGGATGGAAGCAAGTCGATGAAGAACTCTGTAGGGTAAGGCAGGTCCTAGTCAACAACGGCTTCTCCAATAGTTTTGTTGAAGACATCATAAAAAGGCAGGTAAACGCTATGCAACCTCTGAAGAGACAACTAACACAACACCTGTACCCCCTATTAGGCTATTTTACAGGAACTTCTTTTCCACAGCTCATAAAATGGAGGAAAGGGTCCTGAAAGATATTGTTAATAGGAACATTATCCCTACAGACAAAAATCAGAAGATACAATTGACGATTTACTATAAAACCAAAAAAAAACAGCCAACCTACTCATGAAAAACTCTCCAGACACAAAGCAGAATGCTTTAAAACAGACCAACGTCGTCTATGCCTTCAAATGCCCACTTGGGGACTGTAAGCCCCAAAGAACTCAGTATATAGGCAAGACAACAACATCTTTTTCCAGCCGATTAACAATGCATAAGCAATAGGGCTCCATTGAGGAACATATAATCTCTTTCCACAACCAGACCATCACCAGAGAAGTCTTAACAGACAACACAGAAATCATCGATAGATACAGCGATAGCAGGTGGCTTGACATCTGCGAGGCACTACACATCAAGAAGTCAACACCAGCAATCAACAGCCAATTAATGCACAACTATATTCTACCCACTTCAAGACTCCGTACCAATATAGAAGCATCAAGAGGAAACATGGGCCAATAGGCCCTTTGCAGTTACTTCCATTCTTCCCTTTCATTTATCCAATTTATAACCATTACACCGTGTTCTGTCTTGTGTTGAAAGTTTTGTTCACCTCGTCCAAAACTGTTGTAACATATCACCTCACCCAAATGCGAGTATATAAGACAAAGCTGTTTAAATGTTAGTATAGTAAAACTCTGTTTAGTGTTAGTTGTGTGTGTGTAAACTAAAGCCTTTGAAAATGTAATAAGTTATTACGAAATGCGTTCCAGTGTCGCGTCAGACTAGAAATAAAAATGAATTTTGGAGAATTGATTGTCAATTACCAACGACAGTAAAAAGAAGTATAAGAAATATTGAGAAAATTCATGTTAGAACTTACTTTTTCGGTCATATTTAACAACATATGTTTGCAAGAGACTGCTACCAAAATATACTAATAAATGTATGTATGTATATGTGTATATATATGTATATCTATATATATATAATATTATTGGTGTATACTGGCAGCAGGTTTTCTTTCAAACATGTTTCATTGAATATGACCGCATATTCTGTATTTATTATTTTCTGGTTTAGGGCTTCTATCCCTCTAACTATTTTCTTAGCATCAGGGCTTAGTTGAAATAGGAGTTCTCCAAAACTCATTTTCGTACTTTTAAGGTGAAGAAAAGAAGTGATTTACTATAGAGTGTATTACACTTATTTATACAATTTGCACAACGTTCGAACCTCCATGGTTCATTCTCAAGTGAACAGATCTTACAATGCTGGTTGATTTTATACCCGCACTGGGTCAGGTGATAATACAATGAAGGTGAAAACATGTGGGGATACATAAGGGATAAATGTGAGGTGAAACATAGAGGTAACTGCAGAATGTTTCACCTTTCTATGTTTCACCTCACATTTATCCCTTATGTATCCCCCCATGTTTTCACCTTCATTGTATTATCACCTGACCCAGTGCGGGTATAAAATCAACCAGCATTGTAAGATCTGTTCACTTGAGAATGAACCATGGAGGTTCGAAACGTTGTGCAAATTGTATAAATAAGTGTAATACACTCTATAGTAAATCACTTCTTTTCTTCACCTTAAAAGTACGAAAATGAGTTTTGGAGAACTCCTATTTCAACTAAGCCCTGATGCTAAGAAAATAGTTAGAGGGATAGAAGCCCTAAACCAGAAAATAATAAATACAGAATATGTGGTCATATTCAATATATATATATATATATATATATATATATATATATATATATATATATATATATATATATATATATATATATATATATATATATATATATATATATAAATAATGTGAGAAAGCTGCATGAACGCACAAGCCATATATCACTAAGAACTCTTTGACCCGGCCAGGATTCGAAACCATGCCGTCCAGTATCGCCCCTAAACGTACACAGTACCGTGACCACCGCACCAATGATCGTCTACCCTCAATCGCCTATGTATGATGTGCGTTCATCGTGACAGTTATTCCCATTGCCTATGTAAGTATTGCACAGCAAAAGGGTTAAAGATATGATATACAGCTCGTTAACCTGTCCTCATACATTGGCCAAATACAGAACTCGTTATTACAGCTAAGACCCGCCTTCCCCCTCCTCCTGACACACACACACACACTTCTGCTAATGACAAGCATAGCTTGAGGATGGGTTAGGCTCACAGGTTTCCAAGAATCAGTCATAAGTAGAAAAATTAAATGTGACTTTGCAGTAGAAGGCTAATTGTGACTTTGCAGTAGAAGGCTAATAAGATACTTATAGTTCACTTGACCTTACATATAATCTTTTAAGATAAACCGCTTCTGAGCAGCATCAGATAAAAATTTTATAGTTAGAATATTAATAGACAATTTAAATTCAAGATTAAAGTGTATCTCTCACTTGCATCTTTACTAAGAGTAAAGACGCTTACTTTCATTGAGTTATTTATATTACACCACCCAATATTTGTAACTAATAAATTATTTTAATATCTATACACAAAGTATATATCAATTTACCTGTGGGGTTGTGTTATAAGGAGGCCACCAATACAACGGTCTGGAGTACAAGTGGAGGCACGCTTGCTAGGGGTCAAAAAAGGTTCACACCGTTCATCCATTTCCCACTTGCGTTTGAGACCAAGAGGTGAAGGACGCAAGGCAATAGGACTCAAACTTCTCCTTGTGGCAAAAGTCTTCTTGGTAGGGGAAGGAGAGGGGCAAAATGAGGTGTTGCGTACATGTTGCTGAAGAGATGGAGAGAAACACTGACGTCCAACTCCTCTAGTGGGGGAAGCACCACAACCAGTGAGAGGAACAACAGTTGGTACAATTGTTAAATGCAGTGGATCGGTAAAGTCTCGCCGCACAGATGATACAGTTCCTGACACTGTTCCAGGAGTATTTGCAACAACACTAGCAGAAACAATGGGTGCAGATATGCTTGTAAGAACACTTTCACTTCTAGCACCTTGGGCCTTTAGGCGCCCAACATCCTCAGTCTGTAGGGAAAAAGAAAAAAGTAATTACAGTAAAATTGTTTCAGAAATGTAATTAAATAATTTTTGTATTTTGATGAGAATAGTAAAAACAAAATAAAAGTAATTTAAACCTTTTGATATTATTTTCCAATAAATTGCGCAAAATAGACTGTCAGAAGTTATTATCCATGAAAAACAAACACAGCAGCACACAGCTGCAGGCATTGCTGTATTACATACAGAAATAATTCAATCCAGCAAACACTGAATGGATGTGGAAAATTTGCTTGAAACCACAGTAAAGTGGTACTGTAACAGATGACAAGAAAGTTATTACTATGCCTTAATATAAAAATACTGCATAGGCAAGTGCTGTACGAAGCACACACCAGTCTACTAAGTGGCAGAGGAATGATTAGTAAAGTACAGAAGACAATTTTTTTTCATCAAGATGGGTTTCATAGTACACAAGTTTGTATGGATCAGATACCTGCATTGAGACAGCTTAGAGGTATGATAAAAGATTGTATATATGGCATTTATGGATGGGGAGAGAGCATATAATCAAGTGGATAAAAGGTCCACAGAGTACTGAGAATATATGGAGTGGACTATTATTGAAAGCTGTGATGAGCTTTTATGCAGGAAGTACAACCTATCAGAGTTCTTAGTGTAATGAGGGACTGGTGTGTGCTAGAAATGTTAGGGTACACCAAGGCTGTCTGGTGTTTCCAAAGTTGTTGTACAGTATATATAATATACAAGGATGGGGTCATGAGGGAGGTCAAAGAAAGAATGCTAGACAATTTGGCAAAATTTGTATAAAACAGGAAAAAGAGGGCATAGAGTGTAATGAATCACCACACTAGGTGGCATCTTAGTAGCTCCAAGATTACTGTACTGACACACTAATAAAGCTCATTTTGAATTCATCAAGCATTTATATCTAGTCCCCACCAAAACCAAGGACTAGAATCTAGCCTGTTTTATGGGACAAGGGAGTACAAGGGAATCTGAGATAAACACCACCACAACCCCTGCTGGAGCTTTGGTTATTTTGGTGCCTTCACCAGCAGTGGCAGATGGGAGGCAAGATGTACTGGACTTACAATCATGAGCTTACCTTTGTTGGAAAACCCACCTTCCAATTACCCTAATTTTGAACTGCATGCCATTGTGATCTAACTTCTTTTTTTTTAACCTGAACATGTCTTTACCATATGCAAACTATTTTGCTAAATTTCTTCCACTTTCTGGAAGATGCTGTCTCCATGTTCAGTGGAACCTCAAATGCAGACCATATTCTAATTACCAATCTGAATTCACAAATAATCTCAAGTTCTGTTTAACTGCCTTTTATAGCTATTTATTTTCACCAAATTTGAATTGTTTATATAATACACATTTTTACATTGTTAAAACCTGCAAATAACACACAATGATTGTTATACAGTACCTAATTATAGTATTTCAATGTGTGATTTTTTCTGTGTTTTTTTGCAGTAATATTATTCAACAGTGTGATGTATTTATATAATGAAATGTGTGAACCAACTGTACAACTAAGCTGGTATGGTGAGTCAAGACAATAATTGAGGTCGCCACACAGTCAGCTGACACTCTCCCCCTCACTCCACAACATTCTTCCTCCCACTATACTGTTTGTGCTGTTTTTACACTATATACACACACATTATATATATAAGTATCTACATGTTTTATTCACCATAACTGTACAACTAAGCTGGTATGGTGTCCAAACAATGTAATGGCTACAAAAAACTGCTTGACAAGTGACACAGCAGTTACCAGATGATGCCACCACCCTCACCAAATTGGCTCCTCCCAACATACTCTTTTTGCTGTTATTACACACGTTACATATAAGTATCTACAAATGTTTTACATAAGTTATATATATATGTATTTGTGTTCACCATAACAAACCACTAAGCTTGTATGGTGAGTCCAGACAATAACAGGTGGCCACACAAAGTCAGCAGCAGAGACGCTGCCTCCCTCATTCCCACCGCATTACTCCTCCCACCATACTACGCACAGCGCTAATTATCATCAAAATCCTGCTATTACCAGAATCCTGGTAATTTTTATCACAGGGGGTCTTCTGTAGTACTACCATCACTAAATAATAGCAGTTACATATATATTTTGACATTTTTGGGCAATGCTGTGGTCACAAGCTGAGCAGCAGTGCTGTTAACTCATGCTGCATGCTTCAGCCTTGGTTGCTCACTCAGTACTGAGGCTCGCACACCTGAGAATGTTGCCCACGATTTTTTTTTTAAATGATGGCATTACTAGAGCCCTGAGGAAACTGATGTGAACCTTGTGTAGTTGTGGAACATTTAAATCATGCACGGGACCCTCAGTCGCCTATGTATAATGTGCACCATTCCAGGACAGTTACTCCTATCGCCTATATATGTATTGTACAGCATAAGGGTTAATCTGTATAAATAGAATGTGGTCAAATAATACTGTATACAAAATAATACATACATTATAAATTAACACACTATGCTGCTGCATTAGATAAGTAACTTCATTAACCACTTAACTGCGCCAACTAAGTATTCTTGGTCGGCGGGAAACTGCACCAACCAAGAAAACTTTTTTATTTTTCCGTACTCATTCTAAATGTGTGTGAGGTTGGTTGTGTGCGAAATCGACTCTTTGGACCTCCAGTGAGAGGCAGTCATCTTGGAAAAAATTCCCAGAATGCCCTAGGGCTGCTGGCTGGGTTAGTACTGAGTGAGCAACCGTGGGTGGCGCACGCGCCTCTGGCTCCCAAACACCTGTCTGACGCGGTGTTGAAAGATAACGCTCTGCGGGTGAAATTCAAACCTTATTGTTTGAAGAACATAAGGGTCATAATATTGGTGAAGCTAGGCGTAATAAGGACCTAACACAAAGGTCGGATGCAAGTGATACAGCACCTATGAGGACAATACAGCGAACGTATCCAGATGTAGCTCTGAGTCACTCTTGCAATCCTATGCTATCTCCAATCTTTTTAGATGATACATAGATGAATCATTTTCTGCGTTCAGTGATGATGCATCTAATACAAGTAGCGTAGATGAACAGTGTTAGCGGCTTCCATAGTGGTGTTTTCCATAGATATTTTCAAGAATACCTGAATCTCTTCCTAACTGTACAAGAATCCTGAATCTCTTCCTAACTGTACAAGAATGTAACAACTCTTGTATATATCTCAAAAAAAAAAAAAAAAAAAAAAAAAAACTGACGGACACTCTGAGGCTAGCTGAATCTCTTCCTGTGTGGAACCATACAAAGCGATCTTTTCAAGACTACCTTACAAATTGATCTTTTCCTATAATCTTTTCAATACTACCTTATGGTTTACAAGCTTGGCTACATACAACCTACAAGTACTAAAGCCAAGGGTGTATGTGAGTGCGTTATTTGCAAGCACACAGAATGAAGAAACGGGAAGTGAAAATTTATCTGTACCTGGTACAATGAGAGCTAAGTCGCGCTGTGCACCATGGACTACTTCGTTGATTATTACTCGCTTCCAAAGTACTGAGTGTGTAATACAGTGTGTTACTGTGTGAATAGTATGTGAAACTGTACATATTGTAATTTTTTTGAATTTGTAACAAGTAATATTGCAACAATAAACATTTATTGTGGACACATTACTGACACATGTATCACAGTTCCATGGAACATTATGAAGATTCTACTGTATACATATTGTAAAGGACACAAATATGCATCATATACGATAAAAAAACAAATAAAACTGCATTGAAAATACATAGAACAAATAATTGAAAATATGAACAAATCCACAAAGGCCGTAACGAGGATTCGAACCTGCGTC